>NW_018128043.1:255610-260581 GCF_001952655.1 Monopterus albus
ATACATATATTAAATACATATAGGTTTGTTGTATATAATGTTTGTTTGCTCACAGTATAACTCAGAAGGTAATTAATGAACTTTGATGATTTTCTTTTTTTTTTTTTTTGGAGAGGCAGACTATGGCCCATGGAGCAATCCATTAGATTTTGGTGCTGATCCGGATCATCATCTGAATCCAGGATTTCTTTAAAGGATTCTTTACCTTTATGAGATATGGCCAGTTTCAATATTTTTGGCCTGTAATTACATTATGTCAATAGTGCTTGGAAAAAATACTGCAAGATAGCATTAACATAGGATCTACCACACACCCAAGTCTGATCTGGATCCAACTTATATTCTGGACCTCCTGATCCAGAATCTTCAAAGTTATGGTTCTCATGGAAAACTTGCTACTGTGAAATGACAAGTAATGCTGCCGACTGCTGATTAAGATCAAGCTCTAGCTGAAACTCTGCTGATTTGATTTGATTTGATTTGATTTACTGATTCTTTCAAACATGTAACAACAGTCAGTATGTAATCACACATAGTTCCAGACATATCCACAAAAAATCATTTCAAATTGCTTATACCTAGTACATGCTTGAACGGAGTAGAAAGAATTCAGACTTATCCAGTCCTACCCGCTAACATCATCTTATCATCATTGGTTTGCAAGCAGTATTACTACATGGATACATATTCTACATCCACACTCCCATCTGATTATCATTAAGCCTGTTCTTGCCCAGATCTTGATTGACACATACCTTTATATCTATGTTTAAACTCATCAATTTTCTTACTGTTTTTTATGTCCATATTTAAATTATTCCATAGTTTTACTCCACTTATTGAAATACAGAATCTTTTTTTGGTGGTGCGTATAGCATGAATTTTTAAATTTAACTGACCCCTTAGATTGTATCCCCCTTCCCTTTTCATCAAATAGTTTTTGAATTCCACCAGGTAATAACTTTTTCCTGGCTTTATACATAAACACAGCAGTCTTGTAACCCACTAAATCAAAACGTTTTAACAATTTAGACTGTATGAAAGCTCCATTGGTGTGATCCCTGTATCCCAGCCTATGTACAATTCTTATCGCTCTTTTTTGTAATATATACAATGGTTGAAGTGAGCTTGTGTATGTATTTCCCCAGTTCTCAACGCCATACTCCAAGTATGGCAAAATCAATGAAGAATACAAAATACGTAGTGCTTTAATGTCCAAAATATGTCTGACCCTCGCCAATATCGATATGTTTTTTGCTATTTTATGCTCAATATATCTGATATGAGATTTCCAGGTGAATTTATCATCCACTATAACACCTAGAAATTTAATTTCATATACTCGTTCTATACTGGCTCCCCCTATTTTCACTTGCAGTTCGTTATCTAGTCTGCGATTCCCAAATACCATAAATTTAGTTTTAATAAGAAATCAGTAAGGGAGCAAACACTTTTTCACACCACTGTATAATATGAATAATTGCGGTCCCAAGACTGAACCTTGAGGCACCCCACATACAATGTCCAGTTCACTCGACTGATGTTCACCCAACTTCACAAATTGGCGCCTCTGCGTCAAATAACTACTAATCCAATTCAAAGCCACTCCTCTGATCCCGTATTTTTCTAGCTTGCACATTAATAATTCATGATTGATTGTGTCAAATGCCTTTTTTAGGTCAATAAATATTCCTATCGTGTATTTCTTTTCATCCATGGCACTTGTAATGTCCTCCATCAGGTCGGTAATGGCCAAAGATGTCGACTGGTTCGACCTAAAACCATACTCAGAAGGGTGTAGCAAATTTGACGTATCTCCAAAAGTTACTGAGCTGGATCCCGAAGAAAACCACCTTTACTGAAATATTGTTTTTCTTGGATAACCTTCAAACTACTAATGATATCAGTGTGATTCCAAATGCTGGGCTTAGGTTTTCATGATCATGGACTCATATCATGAGGTCACACTTTCACTGGAATAATGCTTTTAGGTGTAAAGGCATTATGGGGAAACTCAGCTGCTTTGGTGGAGGTTTGAGCCATTTGAATGCTGTCTAGTTATTATACTGTATATCATTATACATATGTACATAGCTAAGTGAGGCAAGACTTTGGATGTGATGCGAGCAATAGCTTGTGGCTGGTGAGTTGGGTCAGGCTGCTGCTGACTGTGGGTGATGATTGTCAGGACACCACAAAAAGCAGCTATACTTACTTGACCTAAGCTGTAATCTCTAGTCAAGTGCAGTGCATCTTTGCCTACAGAAACATTGGGTTAAACTGTCAGTAACAAACACTAACACTTTAACATACAAGAGAAAGTGTGTGCGCAGGGGAATTTATTCCTTATTGACACAATATTATTATTCATTATACACATATCAATTTTGTTATATGTTTACATATAATGCCAATAAAGTTTGACTTGACTTGATACTACTGTCAGCCACTAACACATATTTCTCCTGTACAGGTTAGCAAAGACTAACTGTTCTTAGTATGGAGGAAACAGAATGAATCATCTTTGTATGTCTGAAGAGAAGTCTGGTTTACAAAAGTCATCAGTACTTAACACACTCTTTAAAATGCACTAGCACAAATATGAGAAATGTGTCAGTGGTGTTTGGCATTCTGGTCACATGCAGGAGGGGTCATGAGATTTTCTAAAGATGAAAATATGTTTGTGTTTACCATAATTTCTGCCCCATACACACTGTAGTTAGGTGAGTTTAAAACTGACAAAGATACGTGTTTATGTATCTCTGGCACTGTATTTGTGCAGTGACGGTGTGGGTTGGTGTTTGTGTGCAGCTGCAAATCCCAGTTTGTGTTAGTAGAAGATAAAAAGATACATACGTACTAAAACTAATCAGGACTGAACGTGCTCAAGTAGCAGCCTGTGTATTTGTTGGCACATGCTGAGGACATATATACAGTCTTATGCAAAAGTTTAGGCACCCCTTGATAAATAACAGATTTTGGTGATTTTTTATTTGAACAGATGTTAACACAGTTTCTCTTGGAAATGGAAAAAATGCACAATATTTTCTGCAAACAGTGATGCATAGTTACTTCTTATGCCATAAATTGAACAAAAATAAAAAATAAAAACATGATTATGGCATGGTGCAAAAGTTTGGGCACCCTAAGAGTTCCAGAGTCTCAAAGTCTCTCACAAGGTATCAGACCTTAATCAGCTCGTTAGATCTGATGCACAGCAACAGCTGTCATTGGTAAATGCCAATTTCAAAGCTGTACAAATACTTTGACTCTTCAAACCTTGTGCACACACTTGTGGACACCCAGCAACCATGGGTTCCTCTAAGCAGCTGTGTAAGACCCTGAAAATGAAAGTTATTGATGCCCACAATGCAGGAGAAGGCTACAAGAAGATAGCAAAGCGTTGTCAGCTTGCAGTTTCCACAGTAAGAAATGTAATTAAGAGATGGCAGATCAGGGGAACTGTGGAGGTCAAGATGAGATCTGGAAGACCAAGAAAACTCTCGGACAGAACTGCTCGTATGCTGGTCAGAAAGACAAATCAAAACCCCCATTTGACTGCAAAAAACCTGCAGGAAGATTTAGCAGACTCAGGAGTGGTGGTGCACCGTTCCACTGTGCAGCGATGCTTGCACAGACAAGGCCTTCATGGAAGAGTCAGCAGAAGAAAACCTTATCTGCGTCCCCATCATAAAATCCAACGTCTGAAGTATGCAACAGGACATCTACAGAAGCCCGATGCGTTTTGGAAACAAGTGCTGTGGACTGATGAAGTTAAAATAGAACTCTTTGGACACAATCAGCAAAGGCATGTTTGGAGAAAAAAAGGAGCAGCATTTCATGAAAAGAACACCTTGCCAACTATTAAGCATGGGGGTGGATCTATCATGCTCTGGGGTTGTGTTGCAGCCAGTGGCACAGGAAACATTGCACGGGTGGAGGGAAGAATGGATTCCACTAAATACCAGCAAATTCTGGAAGCAAACATCACACCATCTGTAAAAAAGCTGAAGCTGAAAAGAGGATGGCTTCTACAACAGGACAATGATCCTAAACATACCTCGAAATCCACTATGGAATACCTCAAGAGACGCAGGCTGAAGGTTTTGGAATGGCCATCACAGTCCCCTGATTTAAACATCATTGAAAATTTGTGGGTAGATCTTAAAAGAGCTGTGCATGCAAGACGACCAAAGAATATTACAGAACTAGAAGCCTTTTGCAAGGAAGAATGGGAGAAGATCCCAAGTACAAGAATTGAAAGACTTTTAGCTGGCTATGAAAAGCGTTTGCAAGCTGTGATATCTGCCAGAGGAGGTGTTACTAAGTACTGATTGTGTAGGGTGCCCAAACTTTTGCACCATGCCATAATAATGTTTTTATTTTTTATTTTTGTTCAATTTATGGCATAAGAAGTAACTATGCATCACTGTTTGCAGAAAATATTGTGCATTTTTTCCATTTCCAAGAGAAACTGTGTTAACATCTGTTCAAATAAAAAATCACCAAAATCTGTTATTTATCAAGGGGTGCCTAAACTTTTGCATAAGACTGTAGTCCTTCATGTTACCCCAAACAGTACATTATCTGCTTTATCTGTTTCAGTACATTAGTGGTTTTTTGTAATAAAAATTAGTCTGTACAAACAACATTTGCCTTTATACAGTGGATTATGTTTTGATTATTTCACTGCTGGGAACATTAAGTTCTCTCCCCTGTAAAACAACAACTGTTGGGACCAAATTGGACTGGGTCTGTTCCAGTCTGGATCAGACAGCATCCATCCATCCCTCCATTTTCCTCTGCTTATCTGGACTGGGTTGCAGAGGCAGCAGTCTAAGCAAAGATACCCAGACTTCCCTCTCTCCAGACACTTCCTCCAGCTCCTCCGAGGGAACGCTGAGGCGTTCCCAGGCCAGTCGACAGACATAGTTCCTCCAGCAATTCCTGTGCCTTCCCCTGGGCCTCCCT
>NW_018128043.1:261142-261672 GCF_001952655.1 Monopterus albus
GCCGGAGTCCAACATGCACTGGAAACAAGTCTGACTTACTGCCAGCAATGTGAACCAAGCTCCTGCTCCAGTTGTACAGGGACCAGACAGCCCTTAGCAAAAGGCCCTGGACCTCGTACTCCCGGAGCCCCCCCCACAGGGCGCCGCGAGGGACACAGTCTTATGCCTTCTCCAGATCCATGTGGACTAGTTGGGCAAACTCCCATGAACCCTCCACCACCCTGAAGAGGGTATAGAGCTGGTCCAGTGTTCCACGGCCAGGACGAAAACCGCATTGTTCCTCCTGAATCCGAGGTTCGACTATCGGTCGAATTCTCCTCTCCATTACCCTGGCATAGACTTTCCCGGGGAGGCAGAGGAGTGTGATCCCCCTATAGTTGGAACACACCCTCTGGTCCCCCTTTTTGAAAAGAGGGACCACCACCCCGGTCTGCCAGTCCAGAGGCACTGTCCCCAACCGCCATGCAACGTTGCAGAGGCATGTCAGCCAAGACAGCCCCACAACATCCAGAGACTTAAGGTACTCAGGG
>NW_018128043.1:262034-268683 GCF_001952655.1 Monopterus albus
TCGAAGACATGATGCTGGGGTTGAGGAGATCCTCGAAGTATTCCTTCCACCGTCCGACGATGTCCCTAGTTGAGGTCAACAGCTGCCCACCTCCATTGTAAACAGTTTTGGCAGGGCACTGCTGACTCTTTCTTGAACCGCCACCTTATTGTGGTGAAAAAAATACAGTATGACTAGAATCTGCTAAACTTGTTGACAGGACTTTAAATACAGACTGATGTGTAAACAAACAGGTCCTAGGTGATGGGTTAGACTAAGAGTGGTTCAAAAAGCCCTTTATGAATAGAATTCAATCAAGGACCGTGACGTCGTCTGGCATGGCGCTCGTTCGGGCTAGTGTGTGATAAAAATACATCCTAGCCATTATGGCATCTGGTTGTAATGCCACAGTGGCCAGAGTTCTTAACTCCGTCATATCTGAGGAGGGATCGTTCATGTTCAGTCACTCATGTATGTGTGTTTATGGATGTATTAAGGAGAATGGCACTTAATAAACCTGTTCACCTGGGAGCGCTCCTCACAAAACCTCCGTGGTTCGTGTACTGTAAGTTGGCAGAATATACTGTAGAATTTAAGGTTATTTACTGCTTAATGTGGCTTGGTATCATCAACTTTTTTACAAACTGTTGGTGAACGTCTGTGCCTTATATTCGCTACATCACTGTACTATTTTTAGCTCAGAGTGTGTATCAGTCAAGCTAGCAGTGCAACAATAAGGTTTCCTTCAGTTTTACTGGATAAGCAGATTGAAGCATGTAATACTTGACTCTGTCTATAAGCTGTAAGAAAACTTAGAGGCTGTGAAACATTACAAGTAGTGTTGAAATGTACCCTGTTTTTTCTGCTATTTTAAATACTGATTTGCTAAATAAGCACTAACATTGTAAGTACTAATATTTATATCTGATTGTCAGTACTAATATTGTTGTAGCAAGTAATTAATGTGCAGTTTTTCTGACCTGTAAACTTAGGCAACAATCCACAGAGAGCAACATGGCTCAATTTGCATTTGAGTCTAAATGTGCACAGATATATGTGCACATTTACTTTATTATAATAAAGGTGCACAGTTATTATTCTATGCATGTTTCTCTTTAACAGGCCTGATCCTAACAAAAATTTCTGGGCCTCCTGCTGTTAGATTCACAACTACAGAGAGAAACATCATGCAGTGTGACCTAATAATATACAGTACAGTATACTATTAAGGTATCTATTGTATCAAATACTTATTTCATGCAATAAAATGGAAATAAATTATTTAAAAATCTAACAATGTGATTGACTGGATTTTTTTTTGTAGATTCTGTTTCTCACAGTTGAGGTGTACCTACGATGAAAATTACAGATCTGTCCATTCTCTGTAAGTGGGAAAACTTGGAAAATCAGCAGTGTATCAAATATTTACTTGCCCCACTGTACATGGCAGTTCGAAACAATTGTCATATAAAAGAAAATGGACAATTAATAACACTAAAATTAGCCTCAAAAATGGCCTTCAGGTTGGTTATCACAAGTCAGCTTCCTGTTGTGACTCCAGTGATGCCTGAAGGAATCATTTCTTTTCATCCCAGCTTGATACGAAGCAGTCAGAGGTCCAGGCGGTTCGGTGCAACTACCTTGCAACTGCCTCATCCTTGTTTAATGAAACTTGAGTCTTGAGCTCTGCAACAATAACAGAATGAAAAATAACTATTTTTGTGGCTTGATTTACTGTAAAATCGATAAAACGTGCTCTGGTTGAGTAGTTGTTTGCCACCTCACCTCAGTGTGTGTACACTGGATCTTCAGTTATACATAAGTACAGGCCGGGGTCTAAGGTTAAAGTGGGTTGTTTGAGAGCTATAATTATAGGAACATAATTTCAACACAGAGAATGCCCAAAAAACTGTTTTCATTGTTAGAGTGTACTGGAAATATGAAGGAGGCCATCACTAAATGAACAAGAGAGAGATTTTTAATGGGTGTGAGTGGGCAGGAAGAAGAAAAAAAAGGTGTTTGTGTGCAGTCTTCTCCATTATAGTATTATGCAAATGTAAATATGCCGTTTTTTGCCTTTTTGTGAGTTGTTTCCTCTTTTTTTATGTGTTCATCTGTGGTTTCTTCACTTAACGCCTACAATAAAAAAAACTGTTCACAAGACAGTGAAATAATACATCTACTCTCAACACACAAAACTCACATACACACTGGCCTGGTGTGGAGAACGACTCAATAATGGTGAGTCTCAGGACAATATGGAAAGTTGTGGGTTGAAGGCAGACAAGGCTATAAGAGGGAAAATAAAAACTTAAGAGAAGGAGACTGAAATCTGAGAAAGTGAGTATGTGTGGGAGACGGTTAGTATACTGTATACTGTGAGATGTAATATACTGTGAAATGTAAGAGGACAGAGAGAGAGTAGACAAGGAAACAAAGATGCGAGAAAATGAGACTTCTAGGAAGAAGTATCTCAGAAGATTGATAACTGGATTTCTTTATTAGAGATACCGCTATTTTTTCCTTCTGTATTGTGTGTTTCCCCCTGAACATTCCCGGGTCATTTCTACTGTTTTCTTATTTCTGTCTCACTGCTAGTGCTAATGCATTTCAAATGCAGAAGTGGAGACTTTGACATTGCAGCCATCATTGGAATAAACATGATTGATGCAAGAAAGGAGATTTCTGCTACAATAACCACAACAGTAACAATACAGGATTCAATAAAGATTCATGATGTCATTTGGACATGATGCTGCAGGCAAAACATGAAGATGAAAAGAAAACTTGTCTTTTCTTTGCTTACTTGTTGTCTGTGTTTTGGCCAGAGCTGTCTTTACCAATTCTGCTCTCAATTTATCGTAATTTCTTACTTCAGTACATTTTTTTCTCAATTTTCAAGTAATATTATCATGTGCATATGAAGGTCATTTTCAATATCTAAGTTAAATTGAAGTAACTGATCAGTTTCAAGTCAAGTGCTGTAGCTAAGTGGAGACTACTGAGATAAAATACATAGTCACAATAATGGACGAAAGCCCAACACAATCTTGCTAATAGTCCGCAATCTTTAAGCCAGTCATCCAAGGCAGTGATTCATGAGGAATAGCTCATGTGTACCCCAGGGTGAATGTGAAGATTGTGTAGAATATAAAAGTAGAATGTAGGATTTGACTTTTAGAAATATATTCACCTGAACACCACCTGGTGCAATTCAGTGTGTGTGAAAACTAGTGAGTACAGAAGCTGAAATTGTTAGCTAACAGTAATTAATGACAAAACAGTACAAATAGTACAATACAATAGAGAAATAGTACAGTACAATACATTCAAAATTGCTACCTAAAATGAGTGGATAAAAAAAAAATTGTTGGCTGAAAGTAGTGGATAAACAGTTGAAATAACCTAGTTAGCTAAATGTAATTAATAAAAAGTTCTAATACTTAACTTAACTAGACATACTGCAACTAGGTAGTAATGGTAAGTAATGGGTAAATAATAATAATGGGTAATAATAAGTAAATAATTGGAGATAAAGATAAAGATAAGTAATGCACAAATCATTAAAACAGTTAGCTGAAAGTAATGAATAGCCTAAATATTAAACATTACATTTAATAATTAATCAATTAAGTTAAATATTAAATGGATAAATATTTCAAATTGTTAGCTGAAAGGAGTTGATAAATGGTTGAAGTGGTTAGCTAAATCTAATGGATAAACTGTTAAAATTTTTGAAGTTGACATTTGTAGCTAAAAATAGTGATGATATTTTGGGTTATTTGAGAATTTTTCTTAATATTGTTGCAGATTCTTTCCATTGACTTGTATGTTTTTAAGAACCATTGCCCAAGGTCAGTATTTCTTAATGTTCTGGTACAGAGTAACTCCTCAGTTGCTCTTTCTTTCTTCTTCCTGCTGCTGTGGAGGTCCAGAAAAGACATGCAGTATGCTGACTGTACTGTATACTGTTAGAAACGCTCTGGAAGGGAGGTGAGCGAGTAAAAAATGACGGACCCAGGTAGCTGACTTCGGTGCAAGAAGTGCTCAATTTATTTACAGTGAAAATACGTGTACAACCAGGTGAAGGAATATGGAGCAGAACCGGGTGTCGAGCGGCAGTCCTGGAAAACATACACTTAGTGGTGGGTTGATAAGGAAGAGGCCGGGCTGCGGACGCTAAGATTCACTCTTGGACTGGTCATGGAGGTTGGTTGCTGAGGGGACAAAGTCAGAGTAACAGTTAATGGAAGACTGTGCATCGACCTGGGTGGTGGAGTGATGTGGAGTAGTGGAGGTCCATGGTCCGAAGGAGCAATATATATGTATAAGACAAATAATAGGGACGCATATAAACGGGCTAGAGTCTTGAATGAACTGGCAGGGAGGTAGACGATGAGCACGGTATAAATAGGAAGAAACTAATCAGGTGCAGCTGGTGGTGATTCAGGGGACGTGAAGCAGGTGTGTCAGATAAAGAAATCAGGGGTAAGGGAGCTAAAATAGAGGGAGAGAAGTGAGAGAGGAAGGTGTAGCCGGGCAAACCTGACATATACAGCCTGCAGCATTTCCCAGTGTGAAGTAACTGGACTTGTCCATACTGAAAAAGACTCTCGGCTAAAAACTGCTATCTTCCTATATAAAGCAGAGCTGGTTTGTCATTATTCAAAACATCATCTCTCTGTACTCTACTCCAAGCTACTCTGATGTTGTTTTGGCCGGTGAAGTGCAGAGTGTCCAGTATGAGGATTTGCCCCTTTGAAATTTTTATGGAACATGAAACTGTCCTTATATCACCTCTTGCAGTTATTGCCCTCAACATGGAGTTAGCTGTTTTAAAGCTGATGTGTTTGTGTGTGTTTTAGACAGGGAAACCACCCGTGGAGGATCTGTTCTCAGACCTCTGTGATGGACGACGCCTGCTGGAGCTGCTGGAGGGGTTGGCAGGACATGAGCTGGTATAAATACACACAGGAACATACTGTATAACCAAGCACTCTTACACATAACATACACAGACACATGCCAGATAACAGACCTACTGCTATTTTTTTTATTACTATTGCTGTTTATCATCAAAAGAGGATAGTGTGAAGTGTCTATACATCGTTTAATAATATTATATGTGGCAAAATATGAATCTAGCCACATGGGTTGTAAGCCAGTGACTTCTGTGCCGGTCCGAAGCCCGGATAAATAGAGAAGGTTGCGTCAAGAAGGGTATCCAGCGTAAAAACATGTCAAATTTAAACATGCGAATCATCAGTGCGAATTCCATACCAGATCGGTCGAGGCCCGGGTTAACAACGACTGCCACCAGTGCTGTTGATCTACAGGGTGCTGGCGGAAATTGGACTACTGTTGGTCGAAGAAGGAGAGGAGGTAGAAGGATTCGTAGACAGAGAGAGAAGAGAAAGGCAGGAGTATAGGTCTGAGAATAGGGACTCTTAATGTTGACACAATGACAGGGAAAGGTAGAGAGCTGGCGGACATGATGGAGAGAAAGAAGGTAGATATACTGTGTGTGCAGGAGACCAGGTGGAAGGGTAGCAAAGTGCATAGCATTGGAGGGGGATACAAACTGTTTTATTATGGTGTGGACAGGAAGAGAAATGGGGTAGGAGTGATCCTGAAGGAGGAGCTCGTGAGGAATGTTTTAGAGGTGAAAAGAGTGTCAGACAGGGTGATCAGTTTGAAGTTGGAAATTGAAGGGGTAATGTTGAATGTAGTCAGTGGTTATGCTCCACAAGTAGGGTGTGAGTTAGAAGAGAAGGAGAGATTCTGGAGTGAGTTAGATGAGGTGATGGAGAGTATCCCCAGAGGGGAGAGAGTGGTGATTGGGGCAGACTTCAACAGGCACATTGGTGAAGGGAAAAAAGGTGATGAGGAGGTGATGGACAAGTTTGGTGTTAAGGGAAGGAACCTAGAAGGACAGATGGTGGTGGACTTTGCTAAGAGGATGGAAATGGCTGTACTTAACACCTATTTCCAGAAGAGGGAGGAACATAGGGCTACATGGGTGGAGGTAGGAGTATGCAGGTAGACTACATTCTATGTAGACGAGGCAATCTGAGAGAGATTACTGACTGCAAAGTGATGGTAGGACAGAGTGTAGCCAGACAGCATCGGATGGTGGTGTATAGGATGACTCTGGTGGTCAGGAAGAAGAGGAGAGGAAAGACAGAAAAGAAGACCAAGTGGTGGAAGTTGCAAAAGAAAGAATGTCGTGAGGAATTCAGACAGAAGTTGAGACAGGCTTTGGGTGGTCAGGAAGAACTTCCAGATGCCTGGGAAACTACAGCAGACGTGATCCGGCAGACAGGTAGGAAGGTGCTAGATATGTCATCTGGAAGGAGGAAAGAAGATAAGGAAACATGGTGGTGGAACAAGGAAGTACAGGACAGCATTCAGAGGAAGAGGCTACCTAAAAAGAAGTGGGACGTAGAAAGGACTGAAGACAGTAGACAGGATTACAAGAAATTGCAGCGTAGAGTGAAGAGGGAGGTGGCAATGGCCAAACAGAAAGCATATGATGAGTTGTATGCCAGGTTAGACACGAGGGAAGGTGAGAAGGACTTGTACAAATTAGCGAGACAGAAAGACAGAGATGGGAAGGATGTGCAACAGATAAGGGCGATTAAAGACAGAGATGGAAAGGTGCTAACAAGTG
>NW_018128043.1:268705-273123 GCF_001952655.1 Monopterus albus
GAGAGGGAAAGAAGGGGGGAAGAGGTGAATATTGTAGAGCAGGAAGTAGCAAAGATTAGAAAGGATGAGGTGAGGAAGGCTCTGAGGAGAATGAAGAGTGGAAAGGCTGTTGGTCCAGATGACATACCTGTAGAGGTGTGGAAGTGTCTAGGAGAGACAGCAGTGGAGTTTCTATCTAGTTTGTTCAACAGGATTTTAGAGAGTGAGAAGATGCCTGAGGAATGGAGGAGAAGTGTACTAGTGCCGATCTTTAAGAGCAAGGCTGATGTGCAGAGTTGTAACAACTGCAGAGGTATAAAGTTGATGAGCCACACAATGAAACTATGGGAAAGAGCAGTGGAAGCTAGGCTAAGAAAGGAAGTGGATATCTGTGAGCAGCAGTATGGCTTCATGCCCAGAAAGAGCACTACTGATGCCATTTTTGCTCTGAGAATGTTAATGGAGAAGTATAGAGATGGTCAGAAGGAGCTGCATTGTGTCTTTGTGGATTTAGAGAAAGCGTACGACAGAGTGCCGAGAGAGGAGCTATGGTACTGTATGAGGATGTCAGGAGTGGCAGAGAAGTACGTCAGAGTAGTTCAGGATATGTATGAGAGGAGTACGACAGTAGTGAGATGTGCTGTAGGTCAGACAGGAGTTTAAGGTGGAGGTGGGGCAACATCAAGGATCGGCTTTGAGTCCCTTCTTGTTTGCTATGGTGATGGACAGGTTGACAGACATGATGGAGAGAAGGAAGGTAGATATACTGTGTGTGCAGGAGACCAGGTGGAAGGGTAGCAAAGCGCGTAGCATTGGAGTTGAGGTCAAGAAGGTGCAGTAGTTTTAAGTATTTTGGGTCAACAGTCCAGTGTGATGGGGAGTGTAGGAAAGAGGTGAAGAGGCGAGTGCAGGCAGGTTGGAGTGGGTGGAGAAAGGTGTCAGGAGTGTTGTGTGACAGAAGAGTGTCAGCAAGAATCAAAGGAAAGGTGTACAAGACAATAGTGAGACCAGCTATGGTGTATGGGTTAGAGACTGTAGCAGTGAGGAAAAGACAAGAGGCAGAGATGGAGGTAGCAGAGATGAGGATGTTGAGGTTCTTTTTTAGGAGGGACCAGGATGGACAGGATTAGGAATGAGCACATCAGAGGGACAACTCAGGTCGGCTGTTTTGGGGACAGGGTCAGAGAGGCCAGATTCAGAAGGTTTAGACATGTGCAGAGGAGGGATAGTGGTTATATTGGTAGAAGGATGTTGGAGATGGAGCTGCAAGGCAAGAGGTCAAGAGGAAGGCCAAAGAGGAGGTATATGGATGTGCTAAAAGAGGACATGAAGTTAACTGGTGGGAGAGTAGAGGATGCCGAGGATAGAGTTAGAAAAAGTGAAAACATATGATTCGCTGTGGCGACCCCTAACGGGAACAGCCGAAAGAAGAAGAAGATAGGTGGCAAAATGTGATAGGTATTCAGTGGCTATACTGTATTTCTATCATCTCACATTACTAAATGTTTACAGACATAAGTACACAGACATAGAGTAGGCAGAAATCAGATATGTATAAAGAAAGAAAATGAAATAAAAAGCTATGTTTTCATCAAGGCAGAATAATACAACTCAGGTATGATTTATATGAAAAATTACACAGAGATGCCAGAGTGGTGGCCCGAGAGGGCAGAGAACCTGAGGTCATATTGCGGAGATTCATAAAAGGTAATACAATAAAGAAAAAACACCTGAAATAAAACTAATGTTTCATCAGCTACAGTTTAAAGAGATCTTCCAGATCCCTGTGGATCAAAAGATCAGCATCTTGGACAGTGATGAATGTTGTAAAGCAAAAAAATGCTACTGATTGCCTGATATATTAATAGTCTTTAACCTTTATCATCACCAAATATTAGTAAAGTTTAACCTCTAGAGTCCTGAGCTTTGGAAACCCAAGCTGTGCGGTCCTCATATGAGGACGCAGGGACTCTAGAGGTTAAAGTTCATCAGCTTTGTGAACCAGAAGCCTATGGACAGGTGAGACCAAAGAAGAAAATAAAATTGTAATGTAGATACACTGTCCAGTATATAAACTTCAAAATAACACAGAACTTAAGGTTATTTAAAATAATGCAAGGTAAGTTGGAACCATGCAAATCTTTCACATCACTGCCTACATGGCATGAATGCAGCATTAACCTTAGCCTAGTGTAAAACTGATCATATTCTTAACCTTAATGCTGAAATCATCATTTGAAGAAAGAAAACTGGGGGGAAAAGGTCAAGAGCTGAGATTAAAAACCTAATCTTCTTTGTTTGTTGGAATCTGCCCCCTCTCTTCCTCTGTCTTTTCTCATTCCCTTTATCTCTTTTTTTTAATCTTTTTGTTTGCCTCTCTACTTTTTGTCTCTCCCCCCATCTCTGTCTCCACCTCCTATTTCATGGAGATATTAACCATGTGTCTTCCTAGTTTGATGCTATCAGCTTATTGTAATAGCATACACATGCACCCACACACATATGTGTCCATTGTAATGTGACCGTTTGTAGCACTCATGGATACCCCTAGACAAGATCTGTTTGTGCCTCAGTAGTCCTTCCTGTCTGGTTTGTGTGTGTGTGTGTGTGTGTGTGTCTAGGTGAGGTTGGAGAGAGGATTCACGCGTGTTCACTCCCTCAACAATGTCAACCGTGCTCTGCAAATCTTGCAGAAGAACAATGTGAGTATTCTCACACAAACATTTATTACCCTTTATCCTAGTGTGATTAGTTTAAAATAATATGGTTTTAATATCCTTTAGACTCAGTTTAAATTAAACTGCCTTTCAGATTTCTCTCTGTTGTCTGTATAATTTGATTTCCATAGGCGCCTCTTTCAGGCCTTTACTTTCTTGAAAAGACAAAACATCCGTTGATCTTTTTATCCCCCCCTTTTATGCTTCTCTCTCTCTTCTTTATATGTATTTTTTAGGTTATTTTGGTCAAGGCATGTAAATAAAAACTGGGAACAGCAAGTTAGAGTTGGTGTGACAACCTGCATGGATTTTGTAAAATCAACCCTGTAATGAGGGCAGCGCGGTGGTTAGCGCTGTAGCCTCACAGTGAGAGGATTCTGGGTTCAAGCCCCGGCCGACCTGGGGCCTTTCTGTGTGGAGTTTGCATGTTCTCTCCGGGTGCTCCGGCTTCCTCCCACAGTCCAAAGACATGCAGCATAGGTTGACTGGTGTCTCTAAATTGCACGTAGGAGTAATTGTTTGTCTGTGTGTTAGCCCTGTGATGGACAGGTGACCTGTCCAGGGTGTTGCCCGCACCGCAGCTGGCTGGAATTGGCTCCAGCCCCCCGTGACCCTGCTTGGGACTAAGCGGTTTAGAAAATGGTTGGATGGAACTCTGTAATGAAATTTGTCTGTGCAAATCTTTTCTGCAGGTTGAATTGGTAAATATTGGAGCGGCAGACATTGTTGATGGGAATCACAAACTGATTCTCGGACTCATCTGGAGCATCATTCTCCACTGGCAGGTGGGTGTGTGGGGGAGAATGTGTCAGCATGCTGCTCTGTTCAGCCAGTTTTCATATTTTGCTAACTCCTTTGCAGCAATTTTTTGAAATTCATAGCACTGTTTATATATAGACTTTACCTAGACTTTGATGAGTATTTACTCATCCAATTGTCTTGTGTTGGAAGCACGAGAATTGAAGACAGGAGAGGGCTGTTTAAAATCAACAGAAAGTTTACCAAATGTCTGAGCACAGGTAGGCCTTACAGTGCTGGGATCAGAGGGCCAGAGCTCCCGCAGGAGTTCCATCCACTGAACCCCGAATTAAGTTCTTACAATACAATTTATCTTCTTGGGCTGCTCCGCCCTTGACAGAGGTACAACATTCAACAGCTTTTTGATCCTATTGTTCATTTGGTGTGAACTGTAGCTCCCCCTTGTTAGAATGTGGTAAAGTCTAGGTATGTGTGTGTGTGTCTCAGGTTGTAGCCCCCGGCCTCTGCAAGACATCCCAAGACAAAGCAAAGCTTGGGATATGCTAAGTGGGTCGAGGTGTGACTGTAAAACAGGCCTTTGCTAAAATGTAAATACAGTGCCTTGCGAAAGTATTCGGCCCCCTTGAACTTTGCGACCTTTTGCCACATTTCAGGCTTCAAACATAAAGATATAAAACTGTAATTTTTTGTGAAGAATCAACAACAAGTGGGACACAATCATGAAGTGGAACGAAATTTATTGGATATTTCAAACTTTTTTAACAAATAAAAAAACTGAAAAATTGGGCGTGCAAAATTATTCAGCCCCTTTACTTTCAGTGCAGCAAACGCTCTCCAGAAGTTCAGTGAGGATCTCTGAATGATCCAATGTTGACCTAAATGACAAAGGATGATAAATAGAATCCACCTGTGTGTAATCAAGTCTCCATATAAATGCACCTGCACTGTGATAGTCTCAGAGGT
>NW_018128043.1:273480-274980 GCF_001952655.1 Monopterus albus
TATGTTCTAGTATTTCTATGCAGAAGTAACTCAGTTTATACACGTCTCGCAAACTCTTGCTCACAAGACTTTTTTCCTACCAAATTAAAGTGTTACATGATAGTTTCAGAATCTCCTTGTTAGGTAATTTCTAGTCAGATAGATATTTGTTAGAGATTTGTTGTATTAGCAATGTTTAGTGGAGCCAGGCTGTCTAGCTTAGGCTGTTAAATGCTTAGTCATTCTTATGAGCTTTTTGCAGGCTGCATGTAGGCCAAGGTCAACTAAATAGAGAGAGTCTGCAGGCAGGAGGTTATTGCTATTATTATGATATGTTTAGCTGTAATTTTAATCATAATATCTTCCGAGGCTTAATGTTCGGACATGTCCCTGAATGTCCTGTATGTTTTTAGATACACACCACATAATCAACACTCACACACACATTGATTCTCTCCATGTTTTGACTACTGCTACGGCCAGCTGTGAAGCTGGCATATCAGGTGACGTCACGGTTGACGCTCCTGTGTAGCATGGGCTAGGCCAACCAAGGGATAAAATTGTATAGAGATCTTGGGTTCAGGGTCTTCTATCCTCCATGCTGCCTGCGAGCAGGTTTGGGGGTGGAAGATGCCTGGACGTGTAATGTTAATTTTATCTGTGATCCTTTGAATAAACCAGCACGGTTATTTTTTATATATCCAAGTGGTCCGCCTCGTCTCTCGGCGTTCCTGGTTAGAAGAACTGGGTGATATCTTTCAAAAGTAAGCACATTCTACTTCATTACAGTTATAAGATATATAAGCAAGGGAAATAAATGTATTAAAATAACCACAGCTCAGTAGTTCTGGACAATCACCAATACAGCTGTAATATGTATAAACAAGGAAAATAAAGTTATGAAAAGTAACTAAAGGGAACTGCAGGTATGAGAAGTAACTAAAGCTGATAAAGTAACTAGATTCTATAAGACTCTTGTCTTACACAATGTGCATATTTACTGTTTTGCATGGACTTGACCTTGAATTACAATGTAATATAGAACTGGGACACAGCTATAGATTTTTAAATGATTTTTAAAGAAATTAGCAGAACTTATTCAGTGGTTTTGATTATTCTAGATATATTGATATCTTTTAATAAAGAAGGAAAGCAGGAGCACCTTAAGTTAAAAGGAAAATCATACAGAGTAGTAGAGAGTCCAGCCTCTCTCAAGGAGTAAAGTTCAAAAACTCGGGTCTGGGAAGAGTTCGGTGATGCCATGGAGAAGGACTATCGGTCGGCCTCGAAGAGATTCTGGCAAACCGTCCGGCGCCTCAGGAGGGGGAAGCAGTGCCCTGCCAAAACTGTTTACAGTGGAGGTGGGCAGCTGTTGACCTCAACTGGGGACATTGTCGGACGGTGGAAGGAATACTTCGAGGATCTCCTCAATCCCGGCACCATGTCTTCCAATGAGGAAGCAGAGGCTGAGGGCTCAGAGGTGGACTCGTCCATCACCCAAGCTGAAGTCACTGAGGTAGT
>NW_018128043.1:276279-286703 GCF_001952655.1 Monopterus albus
GCATTCCCCCGGAGGAGCTGGAGGAAGTGTCTGGAGAGAGGGAGGTCTGGGCATCTTTGCTTAGACTGCTGCCCCCGCGACCCGGTCCCGGATAAGCGGAAGAAAAGGGATGGATGGATGGATGGAAAATCATACAAAAAACTATGATTTATTATTTAGTAAAATTCTTTTTTTTTCATCTTTTTATTAATGTGACAAAATGGTATCATTGACTGTTTATAATGGCAATGTCATACTGGTATCATTACATCCAGTATACTGTTTAGATTAAATTCATTGGGTGATAAACCAAAAATAATATCATTTGGTTCAAATATCTGTTTAATTTAAGACTTTTTCATTAACAGAAATTATAATTAAATACCAGAATATTTTTCAATTGGCTGGAAAAAGAAGATATAAAGAAGAGAAAGGAAGCTTGCTTGCTTTCAATACCTTTTCTCCAAAAGTCTGGTTGAACTGATATTATAGATTTAGACTGTAGTCATGCTTAAATCTTGAATACTTAACATTTTTTTGGCACCATCATGTTTGTTTTGAATTCTGAGTGGAAATCATGAGCAATCATAGGTCAGATATCCAGCAGCATAACTTTGGAGAATACTATATCCACCATCCATTATGAAGTGCACAAGCAGCACACTGTGCTTTAAGTTTCCTTTAATGTGCTTTTTGTCTCATTCCCTCATGGCCTTTTCTTTCTTTTTGGCTTCCTTTCATCTTCTGGCCAATTCATAGAGCAACATTATGCCATTAGTGTTGGCTACCTCTCCCCTAAAGCTGTAAAGTTCAAAATCTATTTTATGAGGGGCTCAGTGTTTAAAACCAGCTTCATGTAAAGTCAGTAGTTTTAATTGCTGAAATTACAATACTTTTTAAATTATATTTCATTCCTCATTAAGTTGAATAGACATTTTGGCATAGAATTAATGACATGATTAATAGCAAAACAATTCTTTAAGGAGGTGTGTGTGTTGGCTAGGTGTGCATGGTTGTGGGTAGCATGTGTGTGTGTCTGTGTTCTGTCAGCATACCTGTCAGAGGCTGCTATGCCCTGGAGGTTATCATTTGTGGGCACATATACCAGTCTGTGAGTATTTCTGTGTGTGTATGTGCATATCTTGCTCAGTGTGTAGGCATGTGTGCTGTTGTGTGTGAGTGTGGCAGTCTTTGTCTAAGCGCCCCTCCAATTAAAGTGGAAACGCATGCAGTGACCTACTCCCAAATGAGTCCCTTATTTTGCCTAACAGGCCACATTCTATGAGGAATCGCTAACAAACCTGTTAGTCTGTGAGACACAGAGATTTTCATGAGTACCCTTGCTGGCAATTCACCTCAACACCAAATTACACAGAACTCTATTAATAGGATTAGTTGTACATTGTGTGCACATTGGGTCTATGAGTGTGTAATAACATGTTGTTTTCCTTCCCTGCCTTGCTCTGCTTATGTGTCTGTGTGTGTGTTAGTTTTTTCTTGGACAGATTTAAGGCTCAGGACTAGATTTTCTTTGGCTTTCTGCCCTCAACTCATCTGTCTGGCTTGTAGCCTAACACTCGTCACACTGCCTCACTGCACAAGTGTGTGTGGGTGCTTGTGTGCTTATGTCAGAGTGGAGAGAGCAAGGCAGTGGAGGAGAGTTGGGTGGTGTTACACAGAGTGGGGGGAAGCAGCTTTTTTGTGGGTGTGTGCGTGCATATGTGATAGAAAGTTGAGGGTAACATACTGTATGCATAAGCAATGCAGAACTGGGCAGTGAAAAATATAAAAATATGGTCTCTCTCTCTCTCCTCCTGAGGCCTGAACAAGTGCTCCAAAACTGTCACTCACAACTGCCAAAACGATGCAGCCATATCCAAGCACCACCCTATGCGTGGATGTGCATGTACACAAGTGTCCTTTGACTGTGTTCTATGCACTTTTACTGAGTGTGTGCTACTATTTGGTGGAATATGCAAAGCATCCACTGACAGGCCACTTAAAAACTTTGCTAGAAAGCAGAAGATTTAAAAAAAAAATGTTTCTTTATGGTAATGGTATAATCACATAGCCAGGCATCATATTAGCATGGATTTTAATACCATTGTTCTATCAGCGAAGTTGTTTGTGGAAAAAAGTGCCTGTGGGTTTTTTTTTTAATGGTAATTCTTAACAGTAGCTAACTGTGCCTTTTGCTGCCTAGCATTCCCATTTCAAGTGAAGAAAATTCATTGCTTGTGTGCTCTATGATTACCAAGTGCTGAATGACACACACACATTCCATTTGCTTCAAATATATGGCAGCTCCAATGCAAATACAAGCAGCAACCACAAATTAGCAAACAATAACACTAAGATGAACTGGCATGGCGCTAGCTCAGAATGTAGTTCACAGCTGAGAAGTGCAACTGGAAACCAGAAACCATATACTGTATGAAGTTTACACCAGCTATATTTTGTTTTTGTGTGTGTGCGCAGGTAAAGGATGTGATGAAGGATGTGATGGCAGACCTACAGCAGACCAATAGTGAGAAGATTCTGCTGAGTTGGGTTCGTCAGAACACGCGCCCGTATCCTCAGGTATTTTCCCTTATTTCTCACTCAGACCTATTCCTCAGTCCACAGGCTGGCACATTGGAACCACTGTTAACAGTAGTTCTTCTCTACAGCAGGAAACTGTAGTCCTGCGAATTTGCAAAAAGGGTTGTCTTATTAACTAACCATGTAAATGTAGAGTAAATAAACTAAGTCTAATTGTCTTTGACACGAGGATTATCTGTGTAACTCTTTACTATAGTTGGATGAAGTGTTCTTACCTCTGCCAAAGACCTTGTGCTTTTTCTACTTGTCTGTGTCAGGATCAGCGCGTGAAGCTGCTGATAATGTTGTGGTGAACTCAATTAAAAGGCCAGACGAGGATACATAAAACAAAACCGTCTCTTTAATAAGAGTACTATTGCTGAACAGAAAAACAAGACAAGACACGGTGTAACACAAAACGCACTTATGGGTTGGTATAACAGTCCAAGGTCAGAGCCAGCAAACACATACAGCAAAGGAATCCAAAATGTGTTGTCCAAAGGGAAGTCTGATAAATCATACACAGTAGGCAGTCCAAAGTTAGAGGGTAAGGCAGAACAGAACAGGAAAAAAAAAAAAAAAAAGGGCTGGAGAGTCAGAGCTGGAGTCTAGAACAATCTGGCAATGTCCTGGTGGGAGGATGCTGCCTAAATAGAGGTGAAAACAGGTGCAAACAATAAGGAGCAGGTGAAACTAATGTGAGTGATGATGAAAGTAAAAAGACCAAAACTGTGGTGAAGCAAAACAGGAAGTAACGTGAAAATAAAAGCACGACAGGAAGCAGCGGAACCGAATCATGACAGTCTGTCCATCTGTCTGACTGGATATCTCAAACCACTCATGAACAGGTTTTCATGAAATTTGGTGGACAGGCCTGGCTGTGGGCCAAGGAATAATGGATTGATTTTTGGTGGTGATCCAAATCAGGGATTATTGCCATCAGATGATTATCATTTCATAGCTTAAGTAAAGAACTAAAAGACAAAGAGATTCAAGTCATAATATGTTTTGTGTGTGTGTGTGTGAAGTCTGAGGTTTGTGCAGTCATAGTTTTTCTTCATTTAATTTTCTGTTTTTTTTTACTTGGTCTCTAGTGCATTGAAGCCTTTTAGCCCACTGTCTAAGAACTGTCACAACACAGCATATGCAATTTTTGGATAACTTGTAATATTCCAGGTCTTCTATTTCCAGGTCCACACCTGGGGGTTCTTTATTTTCTGATCAGGAAGTGCTCTTGAATTGCTTTCATTATGTGTGGATAGGCATGAGATTATGAATAAGATGGCAGATTAAGAGTGGTATTTTGTACCTAAAATAATCAGAGGGTGGTGTCTAATTTATCGCCTTTCTAAAACCCAAATCACTGGAGCAATGGTGCTTTACTGTGTGGGTGTGTGACTAAGTGAAAACTATGACCTAACCAACTATGAGCTGACTTGAATTTAATATAATACCTTTAGTATGCTTTAAAGAAGGCAGAGCAACAAAAACCCTGCAGCAAAGAGCAGGTGGAAAGAATCATGTGGAGAATGGCAGAACATCTTGCCACAGATTTGTAGACTGGTGTTATCCATGTCCAGCAGGATCCATCAGAAATAAAGGCCTATTATTAAATAATAAAATCAATTAAGTAAATAAATAGATGGAATCTGGCTAATTGGGGGGATATGTAAAGGGCAACACACAATAGGGGCAGCACAATGCGGCACATGATACCCATAACACACACTGGGAGAGGCACAAATTCCATACAGAACTTCCAAAATGGGGGAGTACTTCAGTATTTTATGCTTTTGATGTGTGTGGGTGCCAGGCAAATAGGACAATAGTGTATCCTAATGCACTGATGCACCTCAACCTAAATGTCATTTCTGCTTCAAGTATATTTTTTCCTGTAAGCATTCAAGCATGGTTTTGTCACCAATAGTAACGTTTTATTCACTGAATTTTAACCCTCACTCTAACTGGCCTGAGGGCTGTTGAGGTTTGAGCTCCATGCAGATTTGTATTACATTTGAAACCCATTTTGAGCCACAGCATTCATTATGTCACTCCATGAATTAAAAGCCCACACTAGCAATTTGCGAGAGAAAATATTTCTTCAATCCACCGAGTTTCTATAAAAGTGGTACCCAGTATTGGGGCGACAGCATTTCAATAGTGGGTGTTGTGCAGCAGTCGCAGGTTGGTGCTTTAATATGCATTATCTCTGTCCTCAGGTCAATGTGGTTAACTTCTCCAGTAGCTGGAATGATGGATTGGCCTTCAATGCCCTCATCCACAGCCACAGGTACAGCAGAATGATGTGTGTTCGTGTCTGTGTGTTATCAGAGAGAGAAATAGAAAGAAAATAAAGCAACAAACACAGAGAAGGTGTGGATAGACAGGAATGTCAAAGGGGAGAGCATTTGGCTGCCTACATTTTGCTCTTATTCACACATTTTAATAAATAGATATACTTGAAGGTGATAATGAGCTTATTATTACAATGTTTGCTAAAAAAAAAAGAGAGAGAGAGAAAGGGATGTCTGTGCTATGAGCCTGCTAACTACTGTGATGTACTGTACTGCTACAGGAAGCCAACTAACACAATGACACAGTCTTCATTTAAATCTAACCAGCTGATGACTGGATGCATAGGCTAGTGACTGTGTTGGGGTGCAAGTGTTGTTAATGTGTGAAAAACAAAAAATCCAATTCCTGTTTTGTTGATATTTTTACTTTGATTAAAATATCCCATGCACCTCTTAGTTTACAGCTCTAGTACAGACAGCACTGTGAGCAAGTAACCTGCTTTGCCACAAAACTGAAACAGCAAATTGAAATTTCAGTTGTGACAGCACTTGCTTTGAGTTACGATTGTTATGAAGGTCAAAGAGGGTCTGTCTACATCTCATCCAAACCTTCCTGCCACACCAGATCTATACTGACATTGCGTCTTGATAGATATAAAAAAATACCATGCTCTTATCTTTATTTATTTTAATACAGGACTACTGTTAAAGAGGGGGAATAAATTCAAATAAATGTACTGTATGATAAAACATGGTCAGGACACCATTATGATTAATAAATAACTGGGATAATCTAGGTAACACTAAGGCCACATTCAGACTACGTTTCAAAGGTGTGAGAGGACACCACCCTCTCCATTCTTTTCTATGGGGGATTGCATTCACCCCAGCTGGCACCAGCACCACAGGGGACTCCAGCAAAATTATGCAATCCCATGCAGTGAAAAAGTTGGATCTGGTCCTGAATGAGTTTCAGTCAAACTGAGTTTCCTGTTAAGAGATCAATTGCTCCATGCCAACAACAATATGTGTACTGATCGTGGAAGAGCAGTGGATTTCACAGAGCAAATTTGAAACCACTAACATACAACATTGGCATGCTGCAGTATTTGCATTATAAGGATCTAATTTCAGTGCTTTGCTGAGGAAATGAAGGTCGTTGATGACAGGAAAGTATCTAAATCTAAATGTCACTGCACAGCAGATGGTGACTTACTGTAATTCCAAACACAAACTTGACTGAATCAGCTGAAGTGAATTAATTACATTGTATTTCATATTTAAGGAAATTAATTTGTCGTCGATATAATAAAAAAAACTTGATTACTACAATGTCAGCCTTTTTACTTCAGAGAGTTCTCTTGTCTTCATTTACTCAACATATGATTAAGAGTTTCAATAGCGCACCAGAGAAAATGATCAACCAGGGACATGATCTAGGAAGTACTTGACTTATTTCTCTATATTTGGATGAATTAAAATATAGACACAATAAATACATGATCCCTGTTGATTTTTCTTTTATCTCTGCAGACCTGAGCTTTTTGATTGGAGCTCAGTGGAGAAGAAGACGTCGGCGATCGACAGACTGGAACATGCCTTTAATAAGGCAGAACAACACCTGGGGATAGAGAGATTGCTGGACCCTGAGGGTAACTAACACACACACACAGCTGTGCACACACACTTGTAATGTGAGAGAAGAGTATCAGAGGTGAGTTGTAGCTCCCATCATATTTCACACCTTCCAATTATGCACCTTTAATGGGCCCCAGTGAACATGATGCGTCATGCTTTGAGTGTTGCCACAATGATAGCTGTGGTCATATTGGTGGAAAGACTTGAGCAGTGAGGCACAAACTGGTTTGGCAAATTTCTAAATTTGTTGATATTTGATCCCTTTATAGACTCTTAATCAAAACTGTCAGGCAAAGATAAAGTGAGTAAACCTGCCCTGGATCAAAGCTGACTGCAGCACTGTCTTTCTAGTGCAGCTCTCTGTGATAAATGGTGGCAGTGTTTTTGCAAGCATGGGTATGTTTTTGTGCACTCTTTATTGTGTAGACTACATTTAAACAGATAAAACTACCATTTTCCCCATCAATCTACACTCAAATATCCTACAGCATATTAAATAGAACATCCTTCCAGACGTGTTTATCTAACATGCATCACACCTTGTGAATTAAAGATCTCTGCATGGTGTGCAGATGATACAGAACTGACCTCAGACTGTGGGGGAAACTTGTAGGCCATGCATCTTATTTGATTTAATTTGAAGTTTTATTTTAAATAATCATTACTGTCATTTCATTTGTACTCACTTTCTCTTTTTTTTCTGTATTCCCATTGTTTTCCAGTCTTTGTCAGTTTTTCTATAATTATATTTTTTGCTCCTTTCTTCTATGCTTTGCTTTTCTGTGCTCTTGAGCCTTTGTTCACATGTTTAGCCTGGAATGAAAGCTGACATCCAGCTGCTGTGTTGCAGTTCAAGTCCAATTTTATCTCTTGCAAACCATATTTTATATGGAGCCCTTAAACACACCAGCAAATGGTGGAGCATTATAACCTCTGCCAAGGGTGGGTGTTATGTTTTTGCCAGCATTTGTTGTTTTGTTGTTGTTGTTGCTGTTGTTGTTGTTGTTGTTGTTGAAGGTGATCAAACATGGCGCCCGTTGAAGCCAACGTGTTTGCTCATTCCGCTGTTGAATGCTGGCTTTTTTTTTCTTTTTTGTGTGTTTTTCCCTTCTTGTGCAGTGCACAATTTTCATGCACTACTAACATACAACAGACAGGCATTGCTGGACATCGCTAATCACAGCCCTCTGGAATTCACCAGTTTTATTCCACCGGAGCTACGACTAATTGTCCACTCCCACGACAACCACCATCGGCCCCAGGAAGGCCCGGAAGCACTGCCCTTGAGTCAGCAGGCTGACCCCAGGACAGCGATCCAGAGATGGAGACGCAAAGACGGCAAGAGGGGGACTTCATGCTACACTAAATCTCGTGCCAGCCAACCACTGCTACAGAGCCTCTTGCTAGCTAATGTACGGTCTTTGGAAAACAAACTGGATGAGCTAAGAGCCAGGATTACAACACAGCAGGAAATAAGAGAATGCTGCACTCTCGTATTCACCAAGACCTAGCTGTCAGACAGTGCCCCAGAATCCACCGTTCAGCTACAGACTCACTCTGTACACCGAGGAGACTGGACTGCAGCCGCCGGTAAGGCCAAAGGGGGAGAGGCGCGTGTTTATCAACAACTCGTGGTGTGGAGATGTACTGCTGTGCAGTTTTTATTGCTGAATTGCCATTCCTATTATCTACCAAGCGAATTTAGCTGTGTGTTTTGTGGCTGGAATATACATAGCTCCAAGAGCTAATTCCACGGCGGCTCTTGGCAAGCTCCACGATGTCATCAGCACGTTATTAGACTGCTCACCCCGATGCTGTATTTATCGCCGCAGGTGACTTTAATCAGTGCAATCTACGGACTGTATCAAGTCAAGAATATTTATTGTCATTATGCAATTCCCCATATTCCCCAAATATTACCATGTGGACATTCCCACCTGGGACAAGAACACACTGGATCATGTTTACAGTAACATACATATGTGGTGCACACAGGGATGCACCCCACCCCCACTTCGTATGCTCTGACCACATTTCTTTGTTCCTCTATCCAGCTTACAGACAAAGACTGAAACAAACAAACCCTGTCACTAAACAAGTGAAACTTTGGAACACAGAGACTGAGAGCACCCTGCAGGACTGTTTTGCTCAGACAGACTGGGATGTGTTTAAAGCTGCAGCCACCTTGGAGGACTTTTCTGTCAGCGTACAGGATTATGCTGAGTATGTGACTGGGTACATCAGCACTTGTACTGACAACATTGTGTCCACCATACAAGTCAGGAGGTTTCCAAACCAGAAGCACTGGATAAAGAGTCAGGTACGCCACATGCTCATTCTCTTGCATTCAGTTCAGGCAATGAGACTGAGTACAAAGCTGCGAAGTACAGACTGAGGAAAGCCATCACAGCGGCCAAGCAGCAGTAGACAGAGAAACCGAGGGGTTTCTATGCTACTGCTGACTCTGGGCGGATGTGGCAAGGCCTGCAGCACATCACAGACTACAGGACCACCACCAGCATCATCAGTTCCACAGACAGCCTCCTGGATGACCTCAACACCTTCTATACCCGCTTTGAGAACTCCAGCCACAGCACAGAGACGAGGCACACACACTGAGAACACCCAACCCCCCTCCCCTCCATTAACTGTCTCATCAGGCCAGGTATGCAAAGCCCTGAGGAAGATCGAGCTCTGCAAGGCAGCAGGACCAGACAATATCCCTGGGAGGGCTCTGAGAGCATGTGCCAATGAGATGGCTGATGTTCTCACCTCCATTTTCAACCTTTCCCTCAGCCAGAGCATCATTCCCTCCTGCTTTAAGACCACAACCATCGTCCCCCTTCCCAAGAAGAGCCCGGTCACCTGTCTGAACGACTACAGGCTGGTGGCACTCACTCCACACAATTCATTATTCCCTTTCTCACCTGGAAAATAGACTCCTACATCAGGATACTCTTCATTGACTACAGCTCCACCTTCAATACAGTTATCCCCCACAAGCTCACCCACAAACTGTCCACACTGGGTCTGCACCCCACACTCTGTGACTGAATCCTGGACTTTCTGACTGGCAACCCCCAAACTGTCAGGATTGGCAATAGGACTTCAGCCAGCATTATTACAAACATTGGCACCCCACAGGGATGTGTCCTCAGTCCCATCCTCTACACTCTGTTCACCTATGACTGTTCACAGATGACACCGCAGTGATAGGACACATCACTGGTGGGGACGAAGCAGCCTACAGGAGGGAGGTGGCCAGTCTGGTGTCATGGTGCAAGGACAATAATCTCAGCCTCAACATGGACAAGATGAAGGAGATGATATTAGACATGAGGAAGGAGAGGAGAACTCATCAGCCACTGTTTATCCAGGGCCTCAAATTAGAGAGGGTGAGAAGCTTCAAATACCTGGGCATCCATATCAGTGAGGACCTCACCTGGACACTTAACACCACACAGCTGGTCAAGAAGGCCCAATGGCAGCTGTACTTCTTGAGGAGGCTGAGAAGGTTTGGCATGTCGCCTAGGATCTTTTGCAACTTCTACAGCTGCATCATCGAGAGCATCTTGACCAGCTGCATCACTGTCTGGTATGGCAGCACTACTGCTATGGACCGCAAGTGCCTGCAGAGAGTGGTAAAGACTGCAAAGAAAATGACCAGGACTCCACGGCAAAGTAAGAATTTCATTGTACAGGGAAATGCGTTTCCATACTGTGCATTTGACAAACACTTTGACTTGACTTGTTTGTTTACACCATAAGTTAAAAAGTAATGAACAGATTGAGATAACATTTTGGGGGGTAGTAGGGTATTATTCATGGAAAAATTGATTAGACTTTGGTGCTGATCCATATCATAATATAAATACAAGAAATTTTAAAATATTATTCAGCATTGTGAGCATTGGAAAGGTTGTTGACTATACA
>NW_018128043.1:286775-289233 GCF_001952655.1 Monopterus albus
TATTTCCAGGGATGTTAGTGCACTTTACCTGACCAAGCTAGCTCAATTAGCACATTAGTCTGTTGGGAGGACACCAGTATTCCAGCTGCACTTTATAGCTGTGTCTCCACTGTCAGAATCTTACAAGCAGTACACCCTATGCTTCCCTCAACCATCACCCGGCCTAACCTCATGGGTTGATGCAGACCATCCAATTTGCTTTTCCACTGTATTTTTCCCTGTGTTGGTCTCTGTTTAGAGGAGGGAGGGGCTGCACTTCTCTCTCTCACACACACAGCTGAACAGAAGATGTGCAACAATCAGCCAGTAATACTGACTGTATGAGCAGTTTTTTTAAACAGCTGTTGAACTAACAGAACACAGACTTGCACAAATGTGATATCTTTACCACTTTGCCTGTGGTCCACTCACTGAAGTCCCCGTTTTACCCATAAACCAACGAGTGAATGTCTGCCATGTCTTAATAACTTTCAAACTATTAATGATATCAGCATCATTCCAAATGCTAGCAGTAGGTTTTCATGGCCAAGCAGTCATATTATGAGGGCCAAATTATCATGGGAATACTGCTCTTATGACATTATGGGGAAAGTGATTTGTCCTCAGTGGAGGTTTGTACTCTGTGTACTGTCGAGTTTCTCACTCCTCTCACTCCTGCAAAACTGTTATTTCTTAAGTTTTACCTGACCCAACACTGGTTGTATCAAGTTAGGGAATGGTGAATAATATAATTTGTTTTGTACAAGAATAGGATTTCTAAGTCATAAGCTAAATATGACTGTGGAAACCAAATATCTTTTAGGGAGTAATCTGAGAAGCTACTTATTTTAGTCTAACTAATGACATTGCACTGCTGGTGCAGAGTCAGACAAGAGAACCAGTCAAAAACAACCCTCAAAGTTTGAAAGCAAATGAATGGAGCATACAGTATCTAGCCATAGAGACAGCTCTTTGTAAACCATCATAGCCTTCATGGGGGTGCACTCAAATTTGTACCAGTCACTTTGCTGGTTGTCCAGAAATATACCATAAGAAGACACAGTGAAAAGATGCAACTGAATGAATGTTATATTTTAAGCTTTTTACCCAAAAGAATATACTTAGATGTAACTCCTTTGTAATCACCAACATTTTCATTAGTAATTGTAATTTAATTACAATTTTTTCTCAGTAACTGTAACTGATTACAATTACCTTTATTTTGTAATTTAATTACTGTAACTATGCTACACACACACACACACACACACAAAAGAAACAACTGACACACATCTATCCACACATGCAAACGTATTCCAATACACACACACACAAGCACACTTAATAAGTATGCACACACGTAGTAGGAGCAATAGTGAAATGATTAAAATAGAGATCATGGGACAGAAGAGCAGACTTGACTACACAAGTGAGGAACACACACTTGCAGATGGTAGCAATATTTATGGAGCTTTTTGTCTTCCTTAGAGAAACAGTAACACTCAGATTTCTCTGTGATGTTAATCAATTAGTATTCTATTTACTACCTACATACCTTCCTTCCTTCCATCCTATGTACCTACCTACTACATACATCTTTCTTTATCCCCAATAATATGAAAATAGCAAAGGTTATTCCACTGTATAAATCTGGTGATAAGCACAACTTCAGAAATTATAGACCGGTTTCTCTGTTGTCACAATTTTCAAAAATCTTGGAAAAACTCTTTAATAACAGATTAGACACATTTATTGATAGACATAAAATCCTCTCTGATTGCCAATATGGTTTTAGGTCGAACCGATCGACATCTTTGGCCATTACCGACCTGATGGAGGACATAACAAGTGCTATGGATGAGAAGAAATACACGATGGGAATATTTATTGACCTAAAAAAAGCATTTGACACAATCAATCATGAGTTATTAATGGATAAGTTAGAAAAATATGGGATCAGAGGAATGGTTCTGAAATGGATTAGAAGTTATTTGACACAGAGGCGTCAATTTGTGAAGTTGGGTGAATACCAATCGAGTGAGCTGGATATTGTATGTGGAGTGCCTCAGGGTTCTGTTTTGGGACCTAAATTATTTATACTATACATTAATGATATATGCAAGGTTTCTGATTTAGTGAAAGTGGTTTTATTTGCTGATGACACTACCATATGGGCATCGGGTGAAAACCTACAGCAACTCTCTGGACGGGTTTCACAGGAACTTGAGAAGATAAAGAAATGGTATGATAGTAATATACTATCTCTGAATTTGGATAAAACTAAATTTATGGTATTTGGGAATCGTAGACTAGATAATGAACTTCAATTGAAAATTGGGGGAGCTAATATAGAACGAGTATATGAAATTAAATTTCTAGGTGTCATAGTTGAGGACAAATTCTCCTGGAAATCTCATATCAGATATGTTCAGCACAAAATAGCAAAAAATATATCGATATTGGCAAAGGTTAGATATAT
>NW_018128043.1:290026-297205 GCF_001952655.1 Monopterus albus
TTTAGTATATTACTTGTGTGGTGTAGAAGATAATTATTTAAGAATGTAATTATGTAAGAATGTTAACACTGTTATAATCTTTTTTTAGTATAATACTTGTGTGGGTAGAAGTGAATCATTTACTGCTTGCAAACCAATGATGGTAAGATGATGTCATGGGGTAGGACTGGATAAGTCTGACTTCTTCCTACTCCATTCAAGCATGTACTAGGTATAAGCAAATTGATATTGGATTAGCATTTGTTGGATATGTGTAAAATTATGTGTTGACATATCAACTGTCTTTACATGCTTGAAAGAATAAATCAAATCAAATCTGTCCGTCTCCCTATGTTATACACACCTACTAGCACAAGTCTTTATTGGAAAGCATGCACAGTAAGCACACAATAATTTCTCTTACTTTGTGTCTGGCTGGTTTCCTTTCTGTCTTCCTGTGCCTGTTCTTCCATTGTCCTCTCCTCTCATCACGTGTACATTAACTGACTATTTCTGTCTCTTTCCATCTTTTTCCCCCTCCCCTTTTTCTGGCTTACTCCTCTTGCTCAACTTAAATCGTTTTCCTATTTTATTTGTATCTGTGTCTCAATCTCTCTCTTGGTGTTCATTTATCTTCTGTGTTATGCCCTGCTGTGATCTGTCTCTATTAGTTTCTCCCTGGGCTGAGTGGCCATGCCACAGGCTTTTGGCCTCCCTTCTTGAAATCACCATTCTGCTATACGTCTCCTCCACCTGTCAGAAAAGCTTGCTGGGATCTAATTTAGTTGTAATATTGAGGACACTCAGGCTGACTCACACACATTGGTGCTATGAAAAATAAAAAGCAGCATAAGTAAAGAGCACAAAGAAAAATGACTTGTAGTTAAAAAACTGTCTGCTGCATCACCCTGCAGCTTCTAAGATGAACATCACTTATTGTTACCCCCAGAAATATACACATGCATATAGTTTTTATGCTCCATCCAACTGGAACAACTTGCCCAAGTCTCTGAAATTGTTTTTTTCCCCTAGGGCTGCAACTACTCCTGGCAACCCCCAGTCCTACAAGCCTGTATACTGTACCACCGGCTTCTACTATTCACTACTCACCCAGCAAGATGGGATGGGTTGTAACTTAAAATAGAACCAGTGCTTTGCAATATGATGCGACTAATAAAGCAAGTTTTGCTAACCGTATTGTCTTGTGACAAGTTAATGGGGAACTCCACAGATTTTACAAATGAAAATAATTTTACTCACCATGAGGAGTCCTTCTCAGCTTATAAAACAAATGTATAATAGGTCAAATTTCTTCATTCTGTGGTTTCTCTTCCTCAGATGTGGCGGTGCCTCACCCTGACAAGAAGAGTATCATCATGTACGTGACGTCACTCTTCCAGGTGCTTCCCCAAAGTGTTTCCATGGAAGCCATCCAGGAGGTGGAGACACTGCCGCGGGCAACCCCAGTCAGCGTCTGTCATGTGATAACAGAGGAGCACTACCGGATCCAGACCCAACAGCGCTTCTCCCAGCAGGTTAGACACACAAACACACACATATAAACTTATTGTTTCAGCCCCCCCACCGTTGCTGTCTGTTATGCTATGGCTGCCAAGTAACACTGAGCTATGGCTCATTGTTTTCAGTTTTCATAAATTTTCACTCAAAACTATTTGGATTTAGTATAAGATGGAGAGGGTTTAAACCAATTTTCATCCAGGTTTTATGTCCCCAGCTAGTAAAATGTTTTTTCTGATGCAAGAGGAAGTTCATCACTGTGGTTTACACTAATCAGAGCACCTCTTGTGATTTAGTAATAGGAAGTGAAACAGGGAAAACTAGCTCATTTACTGTGATATATAAAGCTTCGTCCAAACATACACCTTATTTCATTTTCACACGCCATTTTTTTTTCACCTGTACCACTGCTCCTCCTTGCACATGAAGTAATAAATACTGTGCAAGGATTATGCTGCTTTCTGTTAATATGCTGTCCTAAAAGCTATAACTATGTTAGCTATGTAGCTAACAGACATTAATATAGTAATGTGAATGCATAGAAAAATTGGACATTTTAGGGGAAAACCAAAAATTATTGGCCCTAAACATTGTCATAGAAGCATGGTGTCCTGTTACCATAGTAACCCGTCCTTGCTGCTTCTGTGGTAGCACATTTTGAAATGACCTTCCTGTCAGTCATCATGGGAACTGCAGCAGTGGAGTGATAGATGCATCTTTACAGTGACTTTTGTCATTGTGTACGTGTTGTAACTGTTTCTGTGACAGTCATACAATATATTCCCTGTGAGCTTTGCTCTGCATGCAGTGTGCTCAGCTATACACACACACACACACACACACACACACACACACACACACACACCTTTACTTTGTTGAGATAACACTCCCATTAAATAATATTCCAGTAGACTCTATAGTATTGCACATTATTCAACTAAATGACTGCAGGTGCTTATATGCTGCACATTATTAGCTCCAGAATAGGATTATCAAATCCAGTTACAAAATGAGTGTGCACTCCTAAACATCAACACCCCCATCCTGCTAACATGCCACTTAATCAAGATTACTAAGTGGGCTTGTGAAATTCTCAGCAGGATGCTTGCTCTCTTGTAGTGTTTGAGTGACACTTAAAGGGTTGAAAGAAAACTGAGATATAACCCTTTCAGGCACTGTATGGTGGCAGCCCCAAGAACAGAATTAATCAGATATATTCTGCAGCGATTAAGAGATCTTTGAGAATAAATTTGATACTGAACAGTTGGGTTACAGTATTACTGTGACGACACTTTCATTTTTAATTAAGGTGCTAACCAGCAGGCACACAGGTTTACAAGCATGGTTAAAAAAAATGTAAGAAAAACCCTGCTGGATTCTGTTTTTTTAATGATAAATTGGATAATGAACAGTTTGATAGCATATTTACTTCTCAGTGGTACCATAAACTGTGAGTGGGTCCCCTGGAGGCCCCAGCAGCAAGGAGATTATCACAGCCATTTTAATCAAAAGACATGATTAAGAGGAGAACTGCTTCTGAGTTGGCAGAAGGTTTATCTGTGGAGTTTCAGTGCTCAGAACCTTGCATGAAGTCAACTTCTAAGAACAGTATCCAAGAAGAAATTTGTGACCGGGCCAATATGCAGGCCTATGTAACCCAGACACTAAAGTTTTAGTGCATCTCAAACCCACAAAATAGCATCCCTCCCATTTGCAAGAAGTCAAATGTGTACAGACTCCACAAGTACTGGGTTACCACACACATACAGTGGTGTGAAAAAGTGTTTGCCCCCTTACTGATTTTCTTATCTTTTTGCATGTTTGTCACACTGTAATGTTTCAGATCGTCAAACAAATTTATATATTAGTCAAAGATAACACAAGTAAACACATCATGCAGTTTTTAAATGAAGGTTTTTATTATTAAGGGAAAACAAAATCCAAAACTATATAGCCCTGTGTGAAAAAGTGTTTGCCCCCTAAACCTAATAACTGGTTGGGCCACCCTTAGCAGCAACAACTGCAATCAAGCATTTTCGATAACTTGCCATGAGTCTTTTACAGCGCTGTGGAGGAATTTTGGCCCACTCATCTTGGCAGAATGGTTGTAAGTCAGCCACATTGGAGCGTTTTCGGGCATGAACTGCCTTTTTAAGGTCATGCCACAGCATCTCAATTGGATTCAGGTCAGGACTTTGACTAGGCCACTCCAAAGTCTTCATTTTGTTTTTCTTCAGCCATTCAGAAGTGGACTTGCTGGTGTGCTTTGGATCATTGTCCTGCTGCAGAACCCAAGTTCGCTTCAGCTTGAGGTCACAAACGGATGGCCGGACATTCTCCTTCAGGATATGTTGGTACACAGCAGAATTCATGGTTCCACTTATCACAGCATGTCTTCCAGGGCCTGAAGCAGCAAAACAGCCCCAGACCATCACACTACCACCACCATATTTTACTGTTGGTATGATGTTCTTTTTCTGAAATGCGGTGTTACTTTTACGCCACACATAATGGGACACACACCTTCCAAAAAGTTCAACTTTTGTCTCGTCTGTCCACAGAGTATTATCCCAAAAGTCTTGGGGATCATCAAGATGTTTTCTGGCAAAACTGAGACGAGCCTTTATGTTCTTTTTGCTCAGCAGTGGTTTTCGTCTTGGAACTCTGCCATGCAAACCATTTTTGCCCAGTCTCTTTCTTATGGTGGAGTCATGAACACTCACCTTAACTGAGGCAAGTGAGGCCTGCAGTTCTTTGGATGTTGTTGTGGGGTCTTTTGTGACCTCTTGGATGAGTTGTCGCTGTGCTCTTGGGGTAATTTTGGTCGGCCGGCCACTCCTGGGAAGGTTCTCCAGTGTTCCATGTTTTCGCCATTTGTGGATAATGGCTCTCACTGTGGTTCGCTGCCGTCCCAAAGCTTTAGAAATGGCTTTATAACCTTTTCCGGACTGATAGAGCTCCATTATTCTCTTTCTCATTTGTTTTTGAATTTCTTTGGATCTCGGCATGATGTCTAGCTTTTGAGGATCTTTTGGTCTACTTCACTTTGTCAGGCAGGTCCTATTTAAGTGATTTCTTGATTGCGAACAGGTGTGGCAAGAGAAATTGAACTCAGGTGCGATAAACCAGTGTTTTGACAGGGGGGCAAACACTTGTTCACACAGGGATCTATAGTTTTGGATTTTGTTTTCCCTTAATAATAAAAACCTTCATTTAAAACCTGCATGATGTGTTTACTTGTGTTATCTTTGACTAATATATAAATTTGTTTGACGATCTGAAACATTACAGTGTGACAAACATGCAAAAAGATAAGAAATCAGTAAGGGGGCAAACACTTTTTCACACCACTGTATATTCTGCAAACACACAAAGAGACATTGGGTTTTTCCACAAGAATGAAAATTTATTCGAGTCACTGTACAAGTTAACAGTGAAACAATGTTTAAAAAGGCCTAACACCAGGAGCTAAAATCCTACCTTTGAAAAGAAGCTACTGAGCCCCTCAATAAATATAGTGCAGAACAAGGATAATGGTCAAATAATGGATAAATGGTCAGAGTCAACAGGTTGGAAAGGAACCATTAAATAAACACTACAAGTCAATTAACCACAAATCAACAAACCAAACATAAGAGGGTCTTGCCTCCCTGTACATTAAACCATTCACATACTGTTCCCACACCATAAAACTGACCAAATCCTACTTGGGAACAATACAATAAACAGGAAATGTAAGGATAAGTAAGCTTCTTAACATAAAAGCAGGCAAAGCCAAGCTAAGCAAAGCAAAGCAGCAGTGGCTATCACTCCTGCAAAGAGTAAAGCCACTGTTAAACAGCATAAAAATGTCAAAACAATTAAAACCAATGGCACTGAAGATTACCTTGGGTATGTGTCACACTGCGGCTTCTTAGCACAACATGTGCAATGGACGCCAACTTCTGCAGAACTACGCTTACATCAATTATCACCCATGGAGAGGCATGCGGTAATCCCCTAAACAGTCTAGAAGAAAAACAAACTAATTAACCATTTATGCCACAGCAAATCTAATATACAATCAGTTCTCTGGACATACCTCAAAGAAAAGCAGGACACAGATCAATGGAGGTGGATTCACTTCAAGAACAATCACAACAGCAGCCAGCACAGCAATTGCTTATCACAACAGCTTCTCCAGGGGTGGTATTTATATCTAAAATTAACCCAGCAAATTGTTCACCTGGTGGTATAGGCATGGCCAACCTACCGACAAAATGGCACCAAACTGCAAGATTAAACTCCAAACATGAAAAGAAGCCTGAGGAATATTGGCAGCACATTCTTTGGTCAGATAAAACCAAAATAAATAAATGAGTTTGGATCAGATGGGTCCAGCACGTTTGGCATGACCAGTACTACCACAGTGACTGCACACAGTAGTGCTGACATGGAAGTGGGAGTGCTTCACACTGACCCATACAGACAAAGAGCAGCAGAGCAGGTTTAAAGGATAAGGTCAGTTATTTTCTATTTTAACAGGATTTTCATCAGTCCCCTTACAGAGACTAAAACCAACAATGATTTGCCTCTACTTACTGTTTGGTTTTGTGGCTCATTTTCTGGTACTAAACAGTGATTTTGTGTGTTCATATTTACTAAGGAGTTGCAATGGGGATTTACGGCAGAGAAACAGAAGAAATATGGCACCTCAGGAATTTGTGTGTCTGGTCTCATGCAATATGTATTTTAAGGCATTCTCCTTCAGTGATGCAAAAATCAGGGAGGAGAAAATGGAAATGTGCTGTATACAAATACCCCCAGCACCTGATTTACCACCACAGTGACAGAGAGAACTGCAACTGAAATTTAACATCAGGAGGAAGCAGTTGTAAAATTTATGGCCCTGCTCTCAGCATGGCAGCTGTTAGTCATCTGAGACCCCGTCAGAACACTTTTGAGGAGCAAGAGGGTATTTGTAAATCACATGACTCACCAGAGGAGAATGTTAAGGATGTACAGGCTTTCAGGTCAAAACACGCTTCGGTTACTGAACAAAATAAAAGATTATTTGACTGGCAGGACAGCAGGGGCCCGTTTCAAGAAGGAGGTTTAACAAACTCAGAGTTCAAACCTGAACTCTGAGTTGACTTACACAGAGTTGGAAAACTTGGAGTTTTCGGTTTCAGAACAGCTGAAAAGAATTGGTTTAATCGACTCTGAGTAGTTTGACTCAGATTTAGGCGCATGCCATGCAACTATAAAAAGCCCTGAACAATGGAGTGAAGACATTACGAGTCACCATGGCAACAGGACCAAGCAAAAATAGGTCTGCGTTTTTTCCCCGACAGAAATGGATGTGCTACTACAAGCATATAGTGACTACGAGCCCATATTTCGTAAAAAAAAAAAAAAGCAACACGGCTGCAGCGGCGAAAGAGAGAGAGTTAGCTTGGGGGAAAATAGCTGCCCGAGTCAATGCGTACGTTTACATTTTAATCATACAGTGTTCGGTGTAAGTAATTACTAAATAATGTTAGTAATGTTATTATTTGTCACTTGTAAAGTAAGGAATGGTTCTTAATTCTTCAATAATTGAATGAGTAACTTCAGTAATTGCATAAAATACCGATTTTTTGACGAATTAAAAGTGCAGTTTTATGTCCACCCTTTCTTAAAATTCCTATTGTGGTTGATATG
>NW_018128043.1:297382-302560 GCF_001952655.1 Monopterus albus
GCACACTTTCCGAACTATTCTACATACAGTGGCCTTACTAATGTGCTCTGCATCCCTGATATTATAAAGAAAACTACTGTTTGCAACAAATCGTAACGCAACACAAAGCATCTGCTCGGATGTAAGAGCATGGCCACGATGGGTGATGTGTCTGATGTATGGGTGGATAAGATTATTGATATATGTTATGGACTCTCTAGAAAAACGGTACCGCTCAAATAAAAAAACGATACCGCTCAAATAAAAATACATGGGGATATGACAAAAAATCAACTCGTGGCCTCAAAATCTTCCCCGACGTAAATTCAGTTCCCTGCGAATTAATACAGCCTCCTCATCTACAGGATCCTCTATAAATGGACATGCCATTTTGGTCTCTGCATGATGGAAACATGTGCAATCTATGAATGTACTGAAAGATTAAATGAGGTAGGCCTATTTAAACACCTTTCACTTTAAAAAGGGGCGGAGACCGGAGGAAACTCTGGGTTTCCCGAACAAAACCTGCTCCCAACCAGGTTAGGTTCACAGAGTAAGTTGCCATAGTAACTGACTCTGAGTTTAGATTACCTCTCTTTTTGAAACGGGTTTAACTTACCCCGCTTTCACGGGTTTAAGTTACCTCCGTTTTTGAAACCGAAAACTCCGAGTTTTCCTCATTTCGGGGTTAACAAACTCTGAGTTTCATAAAACCTCCTTCTTGAAACGGGCCCCAGGTGATTGCCCTTCCGAAATGTGTTTGTTGATTTCTTCAATCATATTAAAGTTTGGTCAGTGTAAAGATAGACTTTCATTTACACTTCCTCTCGGTCCGTACATGTGTACTAGCCTTCAGGCAATAGATCCGAGGTGGAGGAGTATTCAGATTAACACAGCTGTGGTTGTGCTCATTTACATAATCAGTGTTGGTAAATACGATGGTAAAGAAAATAATTGTGGTGAGACAGGTTTAGTAAATAACCCCTTAATGTCTGTCAGTCCTGGATTAGCATGTTTGTTAGGCCTCCATTGTTGTTCAAAAACAATTAATAACACATTAGGGAAACACACCACTGCACTGGGTGACATGTATCTTCATTATAAAACACAAGACAAATATCAGGGTCTGGTGTTTCAGGTAGCCTTGAGTAGAGCGAAATCAGTAGTCTCTGTGGATTGTTGAAAATACTGTTAATATATAAAATGACCAGCCTTGTCCCTTAAACAGTCAACATTTTGACACTGTTTATTCACTGATGTCAGTAATAGTGCCATTTGTTCCTGTAAAAATTACTACAGCTGCTGGAAATCACCTAAGTATGCTACTTATCAGATATACAGTGCCTTGCGAAAGTATTCGGCCCCCTTGAACTTTGCGACCTTTTGCCACATTTCAGGCTTCAAACATAAAGATATAAAACTGTAATTTTTTGTGAAGAATCAACAACAAGTGGGACACAATCATGAAGTGGAACAAAATTTATTGGATATTTCAAACTTTTTTAACAAATAAAAAACTGAAAAATTGGGCGTGCAAAATTATTCAGCCCCCTTAAGTTAATACTTGGTAGCGCCACCTTTTGCTGCGATTACAGCTGTAAGTCACTTGGGGTATGTCTCTATCAGTTTTGCACATCGAGAGACTGAAATTTTTGCCCATGCCTCCTTGCAAAACAGCTCGAGCTCAGTGAGGTTGGATGGAGAGCATTTGTGAACAGCAGTTTTCAGTTCTTTCCACAGATTCTCGAGTGGATTCAGGTCTGGACTTTGACTTGGCCATTCTAACACCTGGATATGTTTATTTGGGAACCATTCCATTGTAGATTTTGCTTTATGTTTTGGATCATTGTCTTGTTGGAAGACAAATCTCCATCCCAGTCTCAGGTCTTTTGCAGACTCCATCAGGTTTCCTTCCAGAATGGTCCTGTATTTGGCTCCATCCATCTTCCCATCAATTTTAACCATCTTCCCTGTCCCTGCTGAAGAAAAGCAGGCCCAAACCAGGATGCTGCCACCACCATGTTTGACAATGGGGATGGTGTGTTCAGGGTGATGAGCTGTGTTGCTTTTACGCCAAACATAACGTTTTGCATTGTTGCCAAAAAGTTCGATTTTGGTTTCATCTGACCAGAGCACCTTCTTCCACATGTTTGGTGTGTCTCCCAGGTGGCTTGTGGCAAACTTTAAACGACACTTTTTATGGATATCTTTAAGAAATGGCTTTCTTCTTGCCACTCTTCCATAAAGGCCAGATTTGTGCAGTATACGACTGATTGTTGTCCTATGGACAGAGTCTCCCACCTCAGCTGTAGATCTCTGCAGTTCATCCAGAGTGATCATGGGCCTCTTGGCTGCATCTCTGATCAGTCTTCTCCTTGTATGAGCTGAAAGTTTACCTGCTGGCCTACTGGTCTGTATAGTTTGCCCCTTCTGAAGCATAATTATAGTTGTGTTAACAGTAATAATTGTCATTTAATGGGGCGATAACATTCAGAACAGTCTAAGCATATCGTTTTACTTTGAACTAATTCAAAGATATATAAAAATAAATGTATAATTTAATACATCAAATATGCTTTAAAGGAAACTTAAGCACATGAAATAGTGAATTCCATTTGGCTGTCTGGCCAGATCTAAAGCCCAAGCCAGAGTTCAGGCTTGGTTTTAAGCTAGACTTTGTAGTTACCGCAAACTTGTCAATGCCATTTTCTTGGAAATCATACATCTGTGTGACATCATATTTTTATATTATAAAACAGATATGAAAAAGTCAGGTAACATAATTTTGACTGGATAGTGGTATATATTGGCATAATCCTTAGTATTGGCAGAGCTAAGCTTGGCAACAGCAATGCTTCTCTGGCATGAAAAATAAAAGCCCCACAAGAATAGAACTGAAGTAATTACCCTCTTAAGATCTTGTGTGCACTAAGCAGTAACAGTTTATGTTCTCAAACCTTATTCAGCATTTATCTAATCACCATCTGTCTCTCCATTCATCCATTTTGTAATCACATACTCAGGTTAAAGTATCATAGGTGGCATGGTAAACAGATGTTTTTTTCCTCGTTAACCTCCTCTTGCTTGTTCCAAAGAATCCCTAGAGCCCTGCCAGGCATGCTGGGAGGTGTAGTCACTTGGATGCTTTCAGTGAGGCGTCAGCATATCTCATTCTCCAAGTCTGAAATCCGTGTGTCTGAATGAAAATTGACCACTAAATTGAGACAGAATCTTTGAATAACAGAATTTTTTTTAAAAATCAACCAAATGTTTTGTCACAAATTAGATCTAGCAGCGCTGACCTTTTGAGCTGAGTTAAACTGAGGTCAGTGTAATGCTACTGCAATGGATCGCAACACAATGGAGAAAGCTTCCTGGAATAATGGCTGGTAATATTATTATCTAACTCTGTTTATTGGCCACATCAAACCTCCTGGACCCCATCATCTCTCTCTGACAGCAGAGAGAAACTGCAGGCCTTTTCCTTCTGGGAATTAGGCAATGAAGAGAGAAAGATGGATTGGCAGAAAGTGTAAAATTTAATTCTTATAGGCTCTAGTTACTTTATAAGCTTTAGTTACTTTTCATACCTTTAGTTACTTTTCATAACTCGTTTCCTTTAGTTACTTTTCAGTTCTTCATTTTCTTTTAGTTACTTTTCATACCTTTATTTTCCTTGCGTATATATATTACTGCTGTATTGATGATTGTCCAGAATTACTGAGCTTTGGTTACTTTTAATACATTTATTTTCCTTGCTTATATATCTCACAATTGTATGGATGAGAGTCAAGTGATACTGAAGTAGAAACAGCCTGCTTTAACTTCTGTGTAAACATAGTGTCTGTACCTTCAGGTAACCAGACAGCCTATTTTGCATTTTAACAAAGACCTGTTGGCCTGTTTTGCACCTTCACCTAGACCCACTTAGCATATTCCAAGTTCTGCTGTGTCATGGGGTGTCCTGCAGAGACAGGGGGCCCACAACCTGAGATGACCACCTGGCCAGTTTAGCATACTTATTAGCATCACAGAGGGGGGCCTGCAGCCCAGACCACCCATTGTTCAGTGTCCATGGATCAAAGAAACACACACACACCTGGTTTAGAGCAGGCACAGGCAGGGGTAGACCTACTCACACCAAATGGCCAACAGGATTATGAAGTTTGAAATGTTGTCCAGGGCGGTGCAGCCCAAGAAGATAAAAGTATTGTGAAAACATAACTCATGGTTCAGAGAACGGAATTCCTGCGGGAGCGCTGTCGCTCTGATCCCGGCGCTGTATGGCTTCACCTGTGCCCAGACTTTGAGTAAACTTTCTGTTGATTTTAAACAGTTCTTTCCTGTCTTCACTTCTCACGCTTCCAACAAAAGAATTGGGTAAAATCTAACAGAAAGTGGAAAGAAAGATACAAAAATTTAAGGAGAAGCGGGGAATACAAAGACAAAGACTTAGATAAAAATGTGGAAGGAGGGGAACTAGAGAAATGCATTTCCTGTTGAAAAAGCATGTGGATGCTGATATGCTGAAGGATCACCCTGAAAATGCCTAAAATCAATTGCTGAAACAGCTGAAGTATGAGAAGAAATTGCTAAAGTTCTTTGTTGAAATAGCTGAATGATGAGATGCAATGCTGAACAATTGTGGAAATTGAAGAAATGTTGAATAACTGAAAGAGAAAAAGGGAAAGTTAAATAATTACTGTATGTAAGATGAAATCAAAAGCTGAAGTTGTTTGTCAGCAGGCCTCACAAATTAGGAAAAGCAAACACATGTGTGTGTGTATGAGTGTATAGGTGTTTGCGTGTCTGTGTATATGTGTGTGTAAGAAAGAGAGAGTTGTTCTACACCTTAAGGAATACTAGAGTGTGGCTATTGAAATGAAAAATAAAATGTTAATGGCAACTAGAGAAATGCATTTCCTGCCATAAATGCGTGTGGATGCTGAAAAGCTGAAAGATCGTCCTGAAAATGCCTGAAATCAATTGCTGAAACAGCTGAAGGATGAGAAGACATGGCTGAAGTTCTTTGTTGAATAATCTGAAGGATAATAAATACAATAAATACAAGTAGGAATGTCCTTGAAAAGCTGAACATTTTGATACCTGAATGGCTTTTCTAGCTGAAAGTATGCTGAACCTATTAAGATGTGAAAATAGTCCAGTTGGACCCCACAAACTACGTAAAACAAGTAGGTG
>NW_018128043.1:302632-303854 GCF_001952655.1 Monopterus albus
CTTCAAAAGCTGAACAGGTAGATACCAGAATGGCCTGTATAGCTGAAAGTATGCTGGACTTATATAGTGCCAAAAAATAGGTGGAAGATCCTAGAATAATAACCTGAGAAATGCATATTCTGAAGGAAATGCATGTGGATGCGGTATGCTGAAGGATCACCCTGAAAATGCTGAACATTGTGACACCTACGTAAAAGGCATATCTACCTGAAAGTATGCTGAAGTACAATTTTCCATTTATTTGAATGGGGCAAGATTTTCAAAATAAAGCTAAATATTTTAAAAATATGAAGTTTAGAAAAAATCTAAATTGAAGCATGAATGTTCTTGAAGAGCTGAACATTTTGATAGCTGAAATAGCTGAAAGTATGCTGAAGTAGAATTTTCCCACTCATTTGAATGGGGCAAGATTTTCATAATAAATCTAAATATTTTAAAAAGTGTTGAAAAATTCTGAATAGAAGCACGAATGTCCTTGAGGAGCTAAAAATTTTGATAGCTGAAAGCATGCAGAAGTAGAATTTTCCCCATTCATTTGAATTGGGCAAAATTTGCTGAAAAAAAGTTGAATATTTTAAAAAGTATAAATGTTACAAAAAGAAATATACAAGCTCAAATGTCCCGGAACAGCTGAACATTTTGGTACCTGTATGGCTTTTCTAGCTGAAAGTATAGTGAAGTTATTAAGATGTGAACATTTTCCCATTGGTCCCCACAAAGTAGGTAAAACAAGTGGGGTTGTGTGTGTGTGTGTGTGTGTGTGTGTAGGTGTTTGTGTGTATGTGTGTGTATGAGAAAGAAAGAGTAGCCCTACACAATGAGAAATACAAGAGTGTGGCTATTGAAATGAGTCATAAAATGTAAACGTAACTATGCAATAACTGTGTGTGTGTGTGTGTGTGTGTGAGTGAGTGAGTGTGTGAGTGAGCGAGTGAGAGAGAGAGAGAGAAAGAGAATTCCCAATTACACCCTGTGGACTACTACAGTGTGGCTATTGAAATGAAAAATTGTGAGGATTGCCCTGAAAATGCCTGAAATCAATTGTTTAAAAAGCTGAAGGATGAGAAGATATGGATGAGGTTTTTTGTTGAAATCGTTGATAACACAAAGATGCCATAGCAATAGTGAACTACATTAAACGGCATGCCAAGAACAGCTGTTGTTTCATACAGCTGTGCAAAGACCTGGGATTAGATCATGTCCAGTTGCTGTGTCGTTCAGA
>NW_018128043.1:308857-314082 GCF_001952655.1 Monopterus albus
CCACGTTTGTTGAACTAAACAGCAGTCCAATTTTGCATAGTGCATAGTTGCATTAAAATTTGTGTAGCACTGCTAGCTACCTAGGCTATGTTGTTTACAGTTTGTTTGGAAGTTCTATTGCTGTTTTTGCACCGTTTTGCATTGTTTTGCACAGCAATTTAAAATGTTTGAGTGTTACATAAAACTGTTATTGAATGTTACATAAAACTTGAATAATATTATTTGGTATTGTTTATTGTTAAAAATATTTTAGATTTTAGTTTTTCATTTCAGATACATCAAATTCAAGTAATTTATGTGTATATATACTGTATATACATACACAATTATAGAATAAGTGTTTTCAAAATTTGAAGTTTTTAGAAGAAGCCATTTTCAGTTTCGTTTCGGTTTTCGGCCAAGTGCATCCTAAATTTTCGGTTTCGGTTTCGGCCCAGAATTTTCATTTTGGTGCATCACTACCTGAAAGCATGCTGAGTGTAGAATTTTCCCATTTATTTGAATGGGGCAAAACTTTCAAAATAAAGCTAAATATTTCAAAAGTATGAAGTTTAGAAAAATTCTGAATAGAAGCATGAATGTCCTTGAAGAGCTGAACATTTTGATACCTGAAATAGCTGAAAATATGCTGAAGTAGAATTTTCCCATTCATTTGAATGGTGCAAAACTTTCAAAATAAAGCTAAATATTTCAAAGGTATAAGGTTTAAAAAAATCCTTAAGACAAGCATGAATGTCCTTCAAGAGCTGAACATTTTGCTAATTGATAGAATTTTCCCATTCATTTGAATCATGGAAAACTTTCAAAATAATAAAGAACTGTATAACATAGTGTGGATGCTTACACATCCACACAATAATAATAAAGAAGAAGATAACAAGAGTGTGGATGCTCGCATCCACACAATAATAATAAAGAAGAAGATAACAAGAGTGTGGATGCTCGCATCCACACTAACTAGAGAAATGCATTTCCAGTTGAAAATGTGTGTGGATGCTATGTGCTGAAGGATCGCCCTAAAAATGCTGAACATTTTGACACCTGAAAGGCATATCTACCTGAACTTATGCAGTAGAAATTTGCCATTCGTTTGAATGGGGCAAGATTTTCAAAATAAAGCTAAATCTTTTAAAGGTATGAAGTTTAGAAACATTCTGAAGAGAAGCATGAATGTCCTTGAAGAGCTTAACATTTTGATAGCTGAAAGTGTGCTGAAGAAGAATTTTCCGCTTTCATTTGAATGGGGCAACATTTTCAAAATACAGCTCAATGTTTCAAATGTATGAATTTTAGAAAACTTCTGAACAGAAGCATAACTGTCCTTGAAGAGCTGAACATTTTCATAGCTGACATTATGCTGAAGTAGAATTTTCCCATTCATTTGAATGGGGCAAGATTTTCAAAACAAAGCTAAATATTTCAAAGGTATGAAGTTCAGAAAAATTCTCAATAAAACATGAATGTCCTTGAAAAACTGAACATTTTGATACCTGAAGGTATGCTGAAGTAGAATTTCCCAATTCGTTTGAATGGGGCAAGATTTTCAAAATAAAGCTAAATATTTCAAAAGTATGAAGTTTAGAAAAGTTCTAAATAGAAGCATGAATGTCCAAGACCAGCTGAACATTTTGATAGCTGAACTTATGCTGAAGTAGAATTTTTCCATTCATTTGAATGGGGCAAAACTTTCAAAGTAAGCTAAATATTTCAAAAGTATGACGTTTAGAAAAATTCTGAGTAGAAGCATGAATGTCCTTGAAGAGCTGAACATTTTGCTACCTAAAATAGCTGAAGTTATGCTGAATAAAAATTTGCCATTCATTTGAATGGGGCAAGATTTTCAAAATAAAGCTAAATATTTCAAAGGTATGAAGTTTAGAAAGAAATTCTGAATAGAAGCATGAATGTCCTTGAAGAGCTGAACATTTTGATACCTGAAATAGCTGAAAATATGCTGAAGTAGAATTTTCCCATTCATTTGAATGGTGCAAAACTTTCAAAATAAAGCTAAATATTTCAAAGGTATAAGGTTTAAAAAAATCCTTAAGACAAGCATGAATGTCCTTCAAGAGCTGAACATTTTGCTAATTGATAGAGATTTCCCATTCATTTGAATCATGGAAAACTTTCAAAATAATAAAGAACTGTATAACATAGTGTGGATGCTTACACATCCACACAATAATAATAAAGAAGAAGATAACAAGAGTGTGGATGCTCGCATCCACACAATAATAATAAAGAAGAAGATAACAAGAGTGTGGATGCTCGCATCCACACTAACTAGAGAAATGCATTTCCAGTTGAAAATGTGTGTGGATGCTATGTGCTGAAGGATCTCCCTAAAAATGCTGAACATTTTGACACCTGAAAGGCATATCTACCTGAAATTATGCAGTAGAAATTTCCCATTCGTTTGAATGGGGCAAGATTTTCAAAATAAAGTTTTTCAGAATAAATGCTAAATATTTTAAAAAGTATGAAAGTTGTAAAAATGCCATAATGTCCCAAAAAACTTGAACATTTTGATACTAGAATGGCTTTTGTAGCTGAAAGTATACTGAACTTATTAAGATGTGAACATTTTCTGATTGGTTCCCACAAAGTATGTAAAACAAGTAGGGTTGATATCAAAAAGCTGTTTACAGTATGAATAGCTGAAGAGTTGCTGAATAGTTATTACTTGAAATGGAGGTTTTAACTGAAGGTATGCTGAAGATATTAAGATGTGAAAAGTTTTCCCATTCAATTGAATGAGGCAAAATATGCTGAAAAAAGCTAAATATGTTAAAAAGTATAAATGTTACAAACAAAAAAAACACATGTCCTTAAAGAGTTGAACATTTTGATGCTTTAATGGGTTGTCTAGCTGAAAGCATGTGGGTGGAGATGAGTGCCAAAACTGTACAGAAGAAATAATAATAAAAACTGGAAAACAAGAGTGTGGCTGGGGGAGGATCATAAAAAAATATCACAGCAATCCTGAATTTAGACAGAGAGAGAGAATGTGTCTGTGAGATTGTGCTGGTTGAGGTGGAGCAGGGTAATAATTAAATTAATTATAATAATTAAAAAACAGAAAACCACAGTGTGGATGCTTTTCAGAATCCACACAATTAAGTAAAATGAAGCACACAGATAGAGAGCGCAAGGAACCAGTCAGATGGGAGTGAAACAAGTTGGAGTTGGAGTTGGAGAAAAAAGATGAGATGATGAAAAAAGAGTTACTGACAGCAGCTCTTATCTGCCTCCTCCCTCATCTGTATTCATCAAAGTGGTGCTGTCAGCACCTCCTCACATCAACACCATACTACCACAACCTAGGACTCAGGGAGGAAAAGCCAAAAAGTAGGGAAAATATCTAAGCCCAAAGTTTGAAACAACTGTTTAAAGCTAGACAAAGTCAGCCTTTCTGTGAATTATCTCTCCCAGCCTTGCTTGGAGGTGTTGAAAACAAATGCAAGGAGTGCCAGGAACAGTTTGATCTGGGGCTGGGTCGCCTGTGGCCATCTGCCCTTTACAGCAGGAAAAATGCCTAATCCGCTTTAAAAGAGAGAAAGGGGAAAACTGTGAGGGGTAAAACAGAAGTGACAGACAGAGAGAAAAATGATGGCAGGTGAAGAAAATAGATGAAGGGTGTAGGTGAAAGGGGAGTTGATAGTGGGGAGAGAGTAGAGGGAGCCGGAGACAGGAGGAGATTAAACTTTTATGATGGCGGTGATGGAAAGGTTAACTTGGTTTCAGTGATGCAGCAGCTCAACCCTGCTGCTATAGAAAAGGCAACATGGGAATGGCAAACAAGTGGGAGAATCAGGCATCATTTAAAAGTTATTTGTCCATCCAAAATCAGAGTTCAGCCGTTTCAAAATCTGGCACCTATATAGTTTGACTGCTGCATAATTTTAGGGTGAAATTCTGTGCGTCCAAGCTCCAGTGAAGATGTTCTAGCATTACATTTTTAAGTTGTTACAGTAAAACACATGGTATGATTTATTGATGTATGATGATATAATGAATAAGTAAATCTGAATAAGGTCAAGCTCTGACAGTGCTCCCCCATTATTTCTTTAAAGGTGGAATAGAGTGGCTCTACTATACTCTCTAGTTGTATAATGATACGCTACAAGTATTGCTACAATTGCAAACACACACTGTACAGCCTCCCTTGTGTAGGATCGTCATTAGTTTATGGTCTTCTCTGCCCTAATGGACACTCACCGGCCACTTTATTAGGTACACCTGTACAGTTGTATGCACTTCAATGCAACACCTCTGCCTTAACATCTGTGTTCATGAAGCTCAAAATGTTTCAGTTTTTGTTGAGGTTGTCATAAATGTATAAAATTCAATTCTATGTTTATTATTGAGGTCACAGTTAAAGGTGGTGTTGCACTGAACTACATTAAATTCAGTGTTCCTAATATTCTGACCCTCTCATGTATGTAGCAGGGGAGTCCAAAAATATAAACACCGTACAGGTGTACCTAATAAAGTGGCCGGTGAGTGTACACTTTTACTTCCAGTTATATTAAAATGCTGTCCATGCATCTTCATTATCTATATTAACTTTATAGCACTGAAGTCACTTTTGGGGTTATGTTTGTGTCCAGATACAATACTTTTGGACATACTTTACAGCAGGCATGCCCACACTTTTTTGCCTTGCAAGCTACTTTTCAAATGATGAAGCCAAAATGACCGACCTACATGCGCGTGCGCACGCACTCACACACACAAATATATGTATGAATGAGTGTCGTAGTTTTTATGAACAGTCTGAAAGTGACGCTCCACATTTCCCTTCTTTGGAATAGTGATGGTAGATTGGTAGATCAAGCAAACGCACTTCGAATATAACATCACGAAAAAAAAGTCCTCCCATTCCACATGGAATGTTTTGGGTACGTTTTTGGTTTCTTACTTGATTCGGCTCCCCCACTCATTTTATACCCTTTAGTAGAAATTAATTCAAAGGCTGACAAGGTAGTTCGCTCAATGGAGTTTTGCAGTAGCTCGTGCGGTTGACTGTGCCTGCTTGGTGACTCGTGTCAGAAAAGACAAGATCTCAGACTGGCTGCCCTGCATGTCAATCAAGTAGCAAATGACATAGGGAGGATGGATGATAGGCTATATATGAATGATTGTCACTTTCTGCTTTTCCTGTTAGGGGCCGCCATCGTGAATCGTCACACTGATTGATTGATTGATTGATTGATTGATTGATT
>NW_018128043.1:320071-370996 GCF_001952655.1 Monopterus albus
TATGGAATAATTTAACTGTGGACATGAAAAATAGTACTAGAATTGAGGAGTTTAAACATAAATATAAATGTATGTGTTATACAAGATATATGCAAGAATAAGATTTATTCGAGAAGGCATTAAGGAAATACTCTGTTTATTTATGTAGAGATACTGCTTGCAGCCAATGATGCATTAATTTTTGTATAATATGATGTCATGGGGTAGGACTGGATAAGCCTGACTTCTTCCTACTCCATTCAAACATGTAATATGTGTAAGCAAACTGATTTTGGATTAGCATTGGTTGGATATGTGTAATTATGTGTGTTGTTGTCATTTGTTCATTTGTTCTGTTCTGCATGTTTGAAAGAATAAAATCAATCAATCAATCAATCAATCAATTTACTGTGACAAGGTTAGATGGATTCTCAGATATAATTATACTGAAGAACCAAATTTCTCAGATTAAATCTGAAATATTTTTAATATACTAGGAAAATAAAGGCTTTGATCTGACTTGCAGTTTATAGTCTATATTTCCATGTCTCTGTTGGTGAGTCATTCACTGATAAATGAAGCATTCATGTTATTGTCTCTGGCAGACCTTGTTACTGTATGTGTTAGTGCACATGAAGAGCCAGGACTGAAAGGCACAAACACACCACTAATGGAAACATCTTCCACTTGTAGAGTCCCATCCAAGCCACATTACAATAACTGACTGACTGTGAACCTTATCCAACAGGTTTAATATACAGTAAAACTGTTTCCTGTAGACTGAATGGCTTCCTGCACAGTGGACTGTGGAGGCAGCATCTCACTCCCAAATAGACAAATTTTCCAATATTCCTTGAAATATATACATGTTATGTGATTCTTTTAACCAAGTTGGAACACACTTAAAATACTTTGTAATATTGTGACTGCCAGTAACTATTCAACTAAGTCCTGAAATGCAGGACCTCCAGACTGAAAAACTCTTTCTTTCCCTCTGCCATCATACTCCTAAACCGCTGAGGAGTTTATTACCAGGAAATACGTGATGTACTGTCGACCTGTGCTGTTTACATTCTCAGTTTGCACATGCATAATTGCACATTGACTGTTGACTGCTGCACATGCTGCTCCCATGCAGCATACATTCTCTTATTATATTCTTATATATTTTTATTATATTGCTGCATTTGCATTTGCTGCTTAACGTGCCTTACATTTTGTTACTTATTTATCTACTTTATATTTCATTTGTATTTTGTGGCATTCATGTGGACGACAAAGAATTTCATTGTACAGGGAAACACGTTTCCTAACTGTGCATATGACAAATAAACACTTTGACCTTTGACCTTGAAGTCAACTAATCAGAGCTTTTTAGCCAGGTCTTTCTTCTTCCTCGTTGATCAATTAGCTAATGACTTTAATACACTGTTAGTCTCTTTTGATTTTAGGTGGGCAGTTTGCTCCCCTACTCATCACCGAGGAGGAATGCTTGACCTGGTCATTTCTCGAGGCCTCACTGTCTCTATCAGTGATGTGTCTAACCTAGCCATTTCGTCATCCGTTTTGAAGTCCGGGGAGCAGACCCCATTCCTCATCCGACTGCCCCGGCCCAGAGCCGCAGGATTATCACATCCTCTACACCATCGGACTTTGCAGCAGCTTTTTTGGCCTCTGATTTATATTCTTTGGGAATACATCATCCCACTCTGCCTCCAGAGACTCTCCTCGCTGCATTCGACTCTACCTGTGTCTGGATTATGGACTCTATTGCCCTGGCCAGGAGAAAAAGAATTAGAAACTACTCGGACCCCTGGCTCAATGACACCAGTCGTGCCTATCGGAGATGGTGCAGACAGGCAGAGCGCAAATGGAGGAAGGACAGTCTATATGTCTCCCTAGGCATTTTGAGAGAAAGCCGTCAGGCTTATCAGAAAGCTGTGAACGGCGCTAAGGCTCAATATTTATCTAATGTCATTTTAGAAAATAGGCATCAGCCGAGAGTGTTGTTTAAGACCATTAATGCTGTTAATAATCCCTCTAGTGCTGTACCTGTCAAAGCCTCGAATACTATTTGCAACGACTTCTTAATGTACTTCAGTGAGAAAATTTGGGCCATTAGACAGAGCGCCTCGTTTTCTTTACCTTATACTCTACCTGCGGCCCTTTCCTCCCATACTTTCACCTCGTTTGCCCAGGTGTCCATTGCCCAACTTAAAAAATGTGTGCTCCAGCTTAAACCCACTTCTTCCCCTCTAGACCCTCTCCCTGGGAAGATTTTTAAAGAAGTCATTGACACTATTGCTCCTCTGATGGTTATCTTCATTAACTCCTGCCTGAGCTCAGGCTTAGTTCGTGCACCCCTTAAGCATGCGGTAATTAGACCCTTGCTTAAAAAGCCCAATCTCGATTCGACCGTATTAGGAAATTTTTGTCCAATATCTCTTCTGCCTTTTCTCTCTAAAGTTATTGAGAAGCTGGTGCTTATCCAGCTCCAAGCGCACCTTGATCGGTTAGAAATTGTTGACAAATTTCAATCAGGGTTCAGATCTTGACACAGCACTGAGTCTGCCTTACTCAAGGTACACAATGATATTGCATTAGCCCTTGATGCTGGACACCCGGTCATTCTGGAACCTATTCGGTCATCATTGGCGACTACTATTCCAACACAGCTCCTCTGACCTCAGGCATCCCACAAGGCTCCATTCTGGCTCCTCTGCTCTTTTCCTTATATTTGTCTCCACTTGCCGCTATCATATCTAGGCATAATTTTTCCTTCCATTTTTATGCTGACGATTTTCAAATTTACATGCCTTTGGTACAACCTGAATCAGGCTCATTTGCTTCACTGCAGAACTGTGTGAGCGAGGTTAAGATTTGGTTTGCTCAAAATCTTCTCTATTTAAATGAAGAGAAAACTGAATACATTCTTATTAGTTCTGCCCCAGCTGTGGTCATATCCAACTTAGGCACTTCAGCCCCCCCATTCTCAAACTAGCTTTTACCAACTGAGATTGTTAGCCAAGGTAAAACCATTCCTGTCTCTTGCGGATTTAGAGAAAGCCATTCACGCTTTTGTGACCTCCCAGCTTAACTACTGTAACGCCCTCTATGCCAGTCTGCCCCAGTCAGCCTTGGCTAGGCTATACTGGTACAAAATGCGGCCGCCCGTCTGCTCACAAACACTCGTCGGCAGGCCCATGTCACCCCAGTCCTGCTGTCTTGGTTGCCGGTAAAATGGAGAGTGGAGTTCAAGATCCTGCTTTATGTGTTTAAAGCTGTGCACGGCCTTGCCCCCTTGTATTTATCAGACCTCCTGTCCAGATATGTCCCTCGCAGAACTCTACGGTCCTCAGGTCACCTCGCCCTCGTGGTTCCCTCTTTTCACTATAAGAAATGGGGAGGTCGCGCTTTTGCCGTGCATGGCCCTAGACTGTGGAACTCTCTATCCCTAGATGTTCGCGCTGAAACGGAGCTAGGAGCTTTCAAGTCAGCTCTAAAAACTTATTTTTTTTAAACAAGCTTTTAATGTTTAGTCTGCCTTATCTGTCTTGGAGGCCATTGTTTTTTTAGTCTGCTCCCATGGCAGTATGCTGGACAGAAGTGCGCTATATGCCTAGGAGTGCGTGTGCCTGTCTTATGTTTATCTATTGCTTGTGTAAGACTTTGATTGTTCTTAATTTTATTGGTGTTGCACTTTGTGCTCTTTGAGTTGGAAAGTGCATTATAAATACATTTTATTATTATTTATTATTATTATTATTATTACGTAGTTACAGTAGGCAGATTCATGAGAGTCAGAACAATGCCTACCAATAACTCATAAACGCCAGAATTTGATTGATTCTTCAAAGTTTACTGCTTCTAGAAACTTCTGTATTGGCTAAAAATGTAAAGCACAAAATATTATCTTGAATCCCATTATAAAACTCAGCTGATTTTTTATTTTGTAATGGTAAACTAGAAGAACTAACAAACAAAACTAAATTCAGTCAGCAGCTTGCTTGCCAACAAATGTCAGATGTTGATTAACTGCAAATGACTGCAATTTTACCAAGCTGCTACTATTTTGAGTTAAATCTGGTTGAGTGAGTGTGAAACCGGGTGTCAGTGCCAGAGAAGAAGGTGATGATTCTTTCCCCTGGAGAGAAAACAAAGTCAGTGACTTTCAAACTACATCCGGCTGAAGAAGAGTATATCAAGAAAGCTGTTGGTGTCTGCATGGGTGTGGTGCTGTGTAGGAAATGGACACAGGGTTGTTGAATAGGAGCTGCTCACAACAGCATCAGCTTGAACTTTGTGCTAATGTCTGTTCATTATGTCCACATCCTTTGCATAAAACATCTGCTCTCCCTGTCTCTCTCTCATGTCTGCATTATCTCTACTTGGGTTTCCATCCAAGGATGCTTTGTGAATTCTCAAGCATTCAATTTGAAAACTGTAAGTCCTGTCAGGTGTCTTCACATTTACAAAAATATAGTCAGCAGAGATGGAAAGAAACTAAATACATTTTGTTAAGTACTGCACTGAAGGACAATTTTAAAACAATTTTACATTGTTATAACTAATACATGCTACTTTATACTCATAGTCCACCATATTTCAGTGGAAAATAGGTTTTTACAAAAAATATTGCTTACCAGGTACTTATGTTGCAGATTACTTTTCATAAAAAACATGATCTGCATCTAAAATATGTTGGATTTCAGTGAACACTAAGTAATTTTGTAAATAGTCCTGTTTGTTTATACCCATAGTACAAATATTGATTTCAGTGCATATTAACTTGTTTCAAGTAATTTATAAAACCAAGTATAATTTTTCATAATTTTGCTGCTGCTTTCAGGGTGCAGGCCATATTTTCATAACACTTTTAACTACAACTCAATTATTGTCCAAAACATACTGTAACAATAACAGCACAAGTAGAGACGAAGTGTAAAGTCTGTCAACTGACTCAGTAATGTGTTATGCAACAATATTCTACAAACTATTGTTAATTAATTCTTGTTAAGATGAGTTGCCATAAGCTGCTGGCCATACCAGGCTGAGTAAAGCTGTCCTATAACATCAACCCCCCCAGAGGACCTTGAATTAAATTGATTTGTTGTGTATTGTTGTTTTATTATTAATTCAAATTTTTATAAGTATTTTAGGAAATAGCTCTTCCACCTTTGCATATTGACACTTATTTGATAAAGAAATTACTTTTAATAAATGCTTCAGTCAAATTATAATGTAGTTTATATAGTGATTTTGAGGTTTTTAAAATATTTTGAACAAGACATCAGCCTACCACTGCCTTCTAAGACTGTAAAGAGGCCTAGAGCAGTTGTTTGTTGCATTCTTTTCTGAGAGCATGAAATACTGCAACATTTCCTGAAATTAAAGTAAATAACTTCTTGGCCAGTATAAAATTTTTAAGTTTCCAATTTTCTTGTAAATCTGTTTTTCGACACTCTGATGACAGAGCACCTAACTTGTATTCTAATTTTTTTATATACAGTTTTGAAAGTTCACCTAAAATTAGCCTGACATTTGGATGGAAACGGAGCTTATGTGTGATTATTCGTGTTTCTTTTTTTCTTCTCTTTTCTGCTTTTCTTTCATGTCTCCCTGCATCTTAATTTTCCATCATCACTCACTCTTGTGCACTCCTGTTTCTTTTTCGTGCCTTCTGCATTTCCTCCACTCTACCACTTCATTTTTGCTCTGTGTTTTGCATTCTTTCGCCTCTCCTTTTTTCCTTTCTCCCTTTTTTCTTGCCTCTCCTACCCCTGTTTCTCTGTCGTTTTCCATCTCTCTGTCTCTCTCTCAGATCACAGTGAGCGTGGCTCAGGGGCGAGTGCGGAGTCCCTCCCCTCAGCCTCGCTATAAAAGCTATGCCTACACCCAGGCTGCATATGTCAAGTCACCCGAGCAAAAGAGGAGGCGTTTTACTGATCAGGTCCGCGCCAACACTGCATGCCAAACATTCATCTCTCTGTGCATGTTTTGGCTGCATTCTTGTTGTGTTGTTTGTCCTCGTTTGTCTGTGTCAGTGACAAAAAATGTCCATCATAGCATCATAGGTCTACTATAGAGTTTGAAAACATTATTTTCAGAGAACTGCAATTTTCCAACTGGGTAGGTTAATTATATCTGTTTCTTGTGCAAAGGTGCTTGTTTCAAAGAATTCTTTCGTCAAATAAGTTTAAAATTTGAGGTTCCTTGTACCTGTAACAATTGAAAATGCATTCAAAAGTGAATCTGATGTTTTTTACATTTTTACACATGTGAAAAACATAATAATGTAAGACTGAACACGAAACTATGCGACTTGAAATGGACATTTTTTGCATTGTATCTGCCTTTCAATTTAATGAAAAGTATTTTACTGTTGATGTGATATATTCACTTGAACAAACAATGAGTTAGAAGTGATGTTATTTGGCCATATGTTTTATCAGTGGTAATACCGGCATCAACATTTGCCAGAGATCTCTTTGTGTCTATTTGCTTTCTTGATTAAAGTCAGACAAGAAGACTAATACCACCCTCGTGTCATTAAATATGAATCAGAAGGTGTCGATTAGTTTAGCATAATGCGTACAAGGGGAAAACAGTGCGAATAACATGCTTCAGTTCAAAAATATGCCTACCAACACCTCTAAAGCTCACTAATTAACACATTGAATATCTGTTGTTTAGTTTGCACTCAAACAGATGTATTAAAACAGAAGTGCTCTAACAGTTTTTCTCTGACAGATTCTCAAGACCTTTATGATATGATATGACTGATGATGTGTCCACATCATATTTTGTCAGACTTTAAATATGAGCAGTCAAGTGGGAAAAATGGGTAATGGTTAGTCTCTTAGCTGTACTTCCATGTCTGGTGAGAAGAACTACAAAAGTGTCAACAAACTTCTGTCAAATGTCTTTAAATTCATCTGCATGGGGAGTTATTGTCTATCTAAACTAGACAGTACTCAGACAACACAAACCAAGGTAGATCACTATCCCAAATAAAATGAATATTTAATATACTGTACATCATTGCTTTTACAAACCAATGTGTAGTTTTGCCTCTTACCTGTCAAAATTACTACAGTATTGTGCATTCACCCATGTTGTACTTTGCTCTTTGTACTTTTTTGATGTGCTTAGCAGGGTGCTAAACTTAGGTTGGCTGGCACCTAAAAGGCATCACAAGAAGAAAAGATAATTAGTCAGATAAGTGTTTTTTAAACACTCCCACTGTTCTTTGAAATGCAGGATGTAGAGCAGGAACCGCATCTCATTGCAATCAAGAAGGTGTGGAACCACGTTTTATACACACATATATAGAGACTTAAACATGTGGCATTTTTTTATATTTGATTTTATATTAGAAGTGATAAAGTTGAACCCATCTGTAATACAAAACAGGCATGAAGAGAGAGTGGCACTGACTGAGGCTGGACAGTTATCAGCACCGTGGATGGACCTCATATTACTGTATTAGCAGAGAGAAGAACAGTGAGAACAGGAGCAGAGAGCTGAGATAAAAAGAGAGAAGGGTCCAACTCAGTGGGTGCACAGAGAGACTGTATGGAGAGAGAGACCCAGAGAGAAAGATAAGTTATTAAGGTTGGGCAGAGGCCAGAACTGTTTGTCAGCAATGATAGTGGCTAGCACTAACAGACCTGTCCTCATCTCTCTCTGTCTTCCATGTCTTCCCCCTTTATTCATGCTGCCTTTTCTCCTTCCTTTCCTCTACTTCTCAAAGCTTTTGTGTTCTACCCTATTACCCTGACACTCTCCATTCCTCTGTTTCTGCTCATGTCACTCTCCACTATCATACCTTGTCCCTGCTCCTTAACCCTTTTCCATCCCTTCCCTCTCTAGTTCCTGAGTGCTGGCCAGGAGGAGCTGCAGAGGGGCCTCAGTCCTCTCCCCCCAGGCTCCACCAGCCTGGAGAGCTACCAGGCTGCACTGGAGGAGGTAAGGGGATTTTTGTCTAGTGTATTTTTCTCACTGGCAACAAATCCTTTGTGTATCCAAAACACTGTACAGTATATATTTGAATGAATCTCACATAAACCATCCTGCTGCCAGAAATACTCACTAGAGCAAAAAATAATAATAATAATTTACTGGCCTGTTTCATTTAAAAAATGAACTAGTTGGTAAAGAATTATGACTTCAATAAAGAGTAGGCAACACAAAGTGCTGAGAGCCACACAAACACATTTGTTGGTTTTTGTCTTTTCCATAGGATTTGTTGAAAATGTAGAATACTGTCAACCTCATCCTTTAAGTTATGTGAATTTGTTTGAATTGTAAGGTGTTGACATGGCTGCTGTCGGCTGAAGACGGGCTCCAGGCCCAGCCTCCCATCTCTAACCAGGTGGAGGACGTGAAGGAGCAGTTCCATACACATGAGGTAGGAGCTGGAGCAGTAACATTTTTAGCATTTTTAGTGTAGCCTACATAAACATTAAAGACTGTCAATGTCTTAAATCTGTCTCTTAACAACCCAACAACTTTATGGAAGTGCACTACTACTGTACATTGCTGAAGTACACCTTTATAATGTCACTGAAATGAAAAACAAATTTGATGCTAGTGTTTAGCATTAGTGGAGCAGTTTCCCGCCTTTGAGATAAGAGTCAGAGCAGTGAATTTCTGATAATATTCAAGGGGGCTTGTATCCCATTATGTTATCATAAAATTCTTTTCCTCAACACAGCATGTATTTGATATAAAGACACTGGCAGGGAAAGCACATAAATAATACTACAGCAAGATGTTAAATATAATTTGATAATGAAATGTTAAATGTTTTAAAATCACAGTTTCTTGCAGTTGTAGGAGAGCAACAATAATGAGCCTCCATTAGTAGGTGCTGATAAATAAACAAAGAAACAGATAAAAACTGCTACAAGTTTGTGTTTCACTGAAAAGCCCAGCCAGACAAAGAGGTTCAGTCCATAACAACATCCCTTGCCCAATAACTAGGAAAACTGTGCATTTAGAGAAAAGAATGAGCCTTTCCTCAAAGCACTGAATGGTCGGGCTTGGAAAGACAGCAGTAATCCATGTGAAGTCGACCATCACTAAAAACAATCTCTGCTGTTTCTTGGTGGAAGAACAAATGTGTTCAAAAGGCAAAACACTGCAAGAAGGATGAACTTCACAGATTTCTACTTGTGTATTTACTATAGCAAATTCCCTAAAATTGTAAGATGAGGTTGCCCTGTAATTGATATGTGTGTTATTAGGTTGTTTGTCCACTTGCAAAGCTAATACAACAGTGAACTGTTTTAAAGCTACTGTAACTCTAAGTGTTAAATGAACTCGTGTGGATGTGGACTTTACACAAACACTGGCTTCCTACTGACTTGCAAAATTTAATTTGCCATATGACACCCTAGAAGGATCATGTTAGAGGAAATAGAATTAAGCACCAAGGTGAGAGCTGGAAATACATGTTGAGAGCAGTTAAAGTGAGTGAAGGGTCATTCAGTGGGAGCAGGGCTGTGTTGGGAGTAAATTAGGTAAATTTGGTGGAATCATGAAAATATGTGTGAAATGTTTTGTTGTCTCTCACCAGGGCTACATGGTAGAGCTGACCTCCCACCAGGGCAGCGTGGGACGGGTCCTCCGCGCTGGTTCCACCCTGCTGGGTGAGGGGAACCTGACCGAGGAGGAGGACTCAGAGGTCAGGGAGCAGATGAAACTCCTGAACTCCCGGTGGGAGCACCTGAGAGTGGCTAGCATGGAGAGACAAAGCAGGTACATGCACTCGCTTCACAGTTTGGGGGCTGTGTCAGATCATTTGTGTAAATGCCAAGCAGCAGCTAGATTGATTAAAATAGGAGCTGCATGACTAAATTTAAGTATCAGATCTGATTCTGTATTACAAGATGCCCAATTTTAAAAGACCCAAATCGGGATAGGGGCCAAAAAAAATTGAGCAGGACAGCATGGACGTGAACCCTACTCAACTCTAAAATGCATCCAGTGGGACAAGCAGTGAATGTTTATAATCCAGCAGTAAAACTGAAAGTTAGATAAAGCCATTCTTCCAATTAGTTTTGGTCTCTGAAGGTGAGATTTTAACCAATGAGAATATATGGTAGAATAAATATGGTCAAAAGGCTTAAAGAAAGATTTGGGAATAAAAAATAAGAGGTATTGAAAAGATATATAAAGCTAGTGAGTAGGATCATTCCTCAGAATGTATTTGCCCAATAGAAGATACATCAGCACAGGCCAAGATGATTTCCCATGCTTTTTTTTATATTACTTAGGGCAATAAGTAAATGTTCATCTCTTTTCACACAATGAATGAAGTATATTACAGAGAACACTGGCCTTTCTAATTATGGTGAATCTAATGATAACTGACATGGAGCCAAAATTAATTAACACTTCAGCTCTCTTCTTTGATAATCTTGTTGATTCAAAGCTGTATAGACATGGACTGGGCTACTGAAAACCACTTAGACAAGACAGCAGGGGTCTGTTATAATGGAGTAATAAACAGAAGAACAGAATAGATGGTTTTTGCCATATCTACTAATTAAACCAGCAGTAATCACTGCTTGGAGCAAAGACAGTGTTTAACCAAACCTTCATCTGCCCTTTTGAACTGTTTTTGAGTAAGGCTCCATTTTTGATAATGGCTAACCCCATGGTTTCACCCTGTTACTGACAACTCATTTCAATTTCCTTCTCTCTCAGACTCCACGAGCTTCTGATGGACCTACAGCACCAGCAGTTGCAGCAGCTCACAGACTGGTTGGATGTGACAGAAGCCCGGATTAAGAGGATGGAGGCTCAGCCATTGGGTCCTGACCTGGAGGACATCAAGCATCAAGTGGAAGAGCACAAGGTGGTGCAGCTGCTGGCCTGGGCCCTGATCTTCACATATGGCTGACCGAATGCAGCCTAACATCTGGTTGTCAAACTACAAAGAGTCAAATTCATACTTTCAAATGGAATTTTTTCACTTATGTTATAAGAGTAATGCTGTCTAGGGAAACGCTGGCTGGATGGAGTGTAAACTTCCCCAAATCCAATAAAGAGAAGGACAGAGGTGTTAACATTAACCTGGTCATAAACAACCAAGTCTCTTGCTGTACCTTAAATTTGTCTCATGATTCTGGCGCCAGCTCTTAATGACAGAAATTCCTAAATGTTCTCAGGTCTCCAGTTAGATATTTTCATTGACATCTTCATTGTAAACGACCATTTTTCTTTACCATCGAAAGTTTGTATTTTTCCGGTTTCGCTGGTCACATGACAGAACATCATCAACACGCATACTAGCTCCATGTGAGTACTCCAGGCTATAAGCTGCTGTATTCTCACATGAGCTCACTCTGGCTTTCTTGGACATTATGCAGACTTTGTACTACGGAACTGCTAGGGTAAAGTCTGCTTAATGTCAGGGCCAACTGACTTGGACATTTGCATTCTCATATATACTGTACCTCCTCCGGGTAATGTCTAGAGAAATCTGGTGCATGTCAGAAAAGGGCTCAAGACTGGTTTCAAGATCAGTATTCAAATGACTGGCTTAATGCTGATCACACAATTGTACTTATACTGTGTGAGGTGGCTATGTGGGGAAACCTCCCATCATGCACCATAGTAACGCACTGTAGGCTTTATTTTGTGTTCCTACATTATTATTGGTGTTATTGTTTTCTACCTTGTGTTCCACGCAGTTTCCATGCTACCATCATTGTTATACAATTGGTTCTCACTAGCTACATTCTGCCACCATCATTAACACTAGTGTGTGTGTGTGTGTGTGTGTGTGTGTGTGTGTGTGTGTGCATTCCTCTTTTGCTATATTTATTTGTGCTTTCTCGTGTGTGTGTTGCAGCTCCTGCAGGAGGACCTGGAGCTGGAGCAGGTGAGGGTAAACTCTCTGACCCATATGGTGGTGGTAGTGGATGAGAGCAGTGGAGACAGTGCCACTGCTGCCTTGGAGACCAAACTTCAGGTGAAAACACATGCATTGTCACACACACACGGGCTAATTTGTCTTTTTCTTTATAAATATTCTTGGAGGTTCTCTTTTCTCTTTTTCTCTCCTCTTCCTCATTGACTCACTTGCTTTCCCAGTGGGAGTGGGCTCAGCAGACTTTGACATGGTTTCTCAGGGAAAATAGATTGAATAGTTTTGTTTTTGGTGCAGTAATTAAAATTTGCCAGCAAGATGTGCTTGTACTGGATGTGTGTGTTGCAGCGTTCTGCTGATTTTGTTTACTCTATAAGTTATCATCCACAGTGCGGTTAATTCTCCATGCTTGTCTTATCCTTTGATGTATGGCTTCCTTTGTTAGCTCCCACTCCTACTGCAAAGAATAAAACTGAAAACCGCCGTTTAATAGATTTCCACAGCTTTCTAATACAATAGCTTTAATTGCATTATGGAACCCCTTGTGCTATTACTGTCTTTGTCCAGGATTCAGTTGTTGGAAGGTGTCTCACTCTGAAATTGACTGGGCAAGCTGTTGATACAATGGCGCTAAATAAACTAGCACATCACCATCTGTACTACTTCCTGACGAGCTGCAGTGCTGCTATTCTTTGACCTTGCTGTGGAGAGAGATTTTTTTTTTTTTTTTACATTTTTGGGTCAATAAGGCATTGTTGCCTTAAGTATTAGGTTTTGTAAGGTTGAAGTCAGACTGGGTGTTAAAATTCAAATCAGGGTTTTCAATCTTTTTGAAAACCACAGCCGCCCCGCATAGGTACACGTCAACACCTAAGCGTAGTTGTGGTGTGGCTTCACTGTGAATGTAAACTGCACCATATGAACCCAACTCCAAATATGAATGTTACCTTTATTATTTTGACTTTTTTTCACAAACTGTATAAAAATGCACAAGTTTTAATTTGTCATTGTCAAGCAAGATGTCTGGCAGCCACTGGTATTTGTTTTTCTAAAGCCTTTGAAAGCTATTTCACATCTGAAGGGCATTACTTTCCCTCCTCTTTGTTTCTACTTGGCATCATTTTAACTTGGTTATGACCAAGGACAACAAAAGATACATTGTCTTTTAGTTCTGGTCTGGTTCGTGTTCACATTAACATATTACAAAGCACAGCAAACATGAAGCCATAAAGACTGACAGGTCAGTCACTCATTGGACAGTTTTGATGATGTCATCTTGTATCATCAATAACAACTATCAGCATGGATTTTATTGTGGTTTAGCTTTTGAATATACTGTATGCTAAAGTCAAATATCTACTGTAATGGATGCAGAGATACTGTATAGGACATTCAATATTTAAACAGTGATCTCAATCTACACCCGCAGTTACACATGTAAGTTGTTCTTGAGCATCCAGGCTGGACTGAATTATGTTTAAAACTGTGATGGAGGGATGACTCAGTGGAATAAAGTAAGTTGATGCAAGAAGAAAGGTGAAAGTCATGATGATTTGATCTTTGTGAAGATCAATCAGATCCTCAGGGAAGGTGCAAGTGAGTGAGCCAATGTAGATTTGGGTAAAGCTGGCAATATACACAAACAGGAAATGAGGAGATTTGGATAATTGGATGCAATTGCACTTTTTCCTTGGGGAGAAAAGGTTTGAGGAGCTGTGAATAGAAGTGAGCTCCTCTGTCCCGAAAGCAAATTAGCTGAAAATGAGAATCTCCTTTCAGAAAAAGTAATTCGCACAAATATATTAAAGACACAATACTGCTGCAAGTATCCTGAATTATTCACCCTGTCATTAAGCAATTACAATGCAGAACGAAACACTGGTGGTCTTGCATTCAAAGTATATTCACATTTAGTATCATTAAACAGTAAATCTAACACAGCCTCTCCTTTGACTTTCTTTTTAGCTAGTCTTGTTCCCTGCAATGAGGTTTATTACTAAATTCAAGATAAGACAGATAAATAAATCAGAGAGAACATTATGTGCTAAAATGTTAAAAATCCAAATAGAAGGGGCTTTCCCTGGTTTTCCCTGCTGTTGAACTGTCACTTGATTAATTACAGGCCATTCATCATAAGATTAACCTGCTGAGCCTCTCTCTCCATGTCTGTCTTCATGGGCTTGCTTGTCTCTGTTGCTCTAATGACTTTGTTCTGTGAACATACTGTCTTTGCCAGTTAAATGGAACAGAAGAGTGTCTCTCCAGTTTTGCTCAGTTAACAACTAGCTGCCAATATGCCAATACAATGGAGCTGGGAACAGCCTCTGTTCTCTTTGTATGCGTGTCAATGCTCCCACATGATTCACTGTGTGGATGCTGTAAAGCATCAACACTATGCTCTCCTGTTCCTTATTGTATGGATACTGAATCAGCATCCATACTCCATCCATCCATGTTCTAAACTGCTTAGTCCCAAGCGGGGTCACGGGGGGCTGGAGCCAATCCCAGCCAGCTGCGGGCGAGAGGCGGGGTACACCCTGGACAGGTCGCCAGTCCATCGCAGGGCTAACACACAGACGAACAACCACTCACACACACAATCACAACTACAGGCAATGTTAGAGACACCAATGAACCTATGCTGCATGTCTTTGGACTGTGGGAGGAAGCCAGAGCACCCGGAGAGAACCCAAGAAAGCACGGGGAGAACATGCAAACTCCGCACAGAAAGACCCCAGGTGTTTATTGTATGGATGCTGATTCAGCATCCATACAATACAAATAGGGATATTTTTGCTTCTGCATACTTTGAGCTATTTCAGCTATTACAATGTTCAGCTCTTCAAGGACATTCATGGTTCTCTTCAGAATTTTTCTAAACTTCATCTAATTTCAGCTATTTTAGGTATCAAAATGTTCAGCTCTTCAAGGACATTCATGCTTCTATTCAGGATTTTTCCAAACCTTATATCATTAAAATATTTAGCTTTATGTTGAAAGTTTTGCCCCATTCAAATGAATGGGAAGATTCTACTTCAGCATACTTTCAGCTATTTTAGGTAGCAAAATGTTCGGATCTTCAAGGACATTCATGCTTCTCTTCAGGATTATTCCAAACCTTATATCTTTGCAATATTTAGCTTTATTTTGAAAATCTTACCCCATTCAAATGAATGGAATAATTTTACTTCAGCATACTTTCAGCTTTTTCAGGTATCAAAATGTTCAGCTCTTCAAAGACATTCCTACTTGTATTTATTGCATCTCATCCTTCAGATTATTCAACAAAAAACTTCATCCATTTCTCCTCAACTATTTCAACAAAGAACTTCAGCCATTTCTTCTCATCCTTCAAATGTTTCAGCAATTGATTTCAGGCGTTTTCAGGACGATCTTTCAGCATATCCACACGCATTTACAACAGGAAATGCATTTCTATAGTTGCATATACTGTACTGTTCATATCTGTAGGCTGGACCAAGTATACTGGACCCTGTTAACATTTTATGCATAGTATGGAAACAAATAAGGGCCATACAAATTTTAATCTTATAAGAAAGTATAGTATGTGGATGGCTGTGAAAAGTATGTTGACAGGAGTATCCCCTTACTTTTGGCCATTTGGTGTGCCTGAATAATTAAAGTGGAATATACCTTTCAAAGATTAAGTGCAAAGAAAAATATTTAAGTTGGAAAAGGATAATTTAAGAAATGTGCAAATTAAAAGGGATCTAAACAGTTATTTATTGATTTTAATTATCATAAATCTAAACATCATCCTAACTTAACCTGGCTTCTAATCACTTAGGATATTTGTTCCTGTCATTTCTGAATTTCATACCCTTCCAAAATAATGATCAGTTCCATTCCCCTGGGGGAAAGAGGAGTGAAGATCATTTTTGGCAGCAAAATAAATAAATAAATAAATAATTTAACTGGCAAGTGAAAATGTGAATCCATCTCTAACTTTGAGACAACATGATGTTTCAATCCCTCTGGAGGGAATAATCTGAAATGTAGTTTTGTGCTTACGTATGGACATTTTGTGTGTGTGTGTGTGTGTGTGTGTGTGTGTGTGTGTGTGTGTGCGTGTGTGCGCAGGTGCTCGGTGACCGGTGGGCAGCCATCTGTAGATGGACAGAAGAACGTTGGATTTTGCTTCAGGAAATTTTACTAAAATGGCAGCACTTCACTAATGAACAGGTATGAGCAGTCCTCGCTTTCTGATAGACTTTGTTACAACTTGGTTTTAGAGTTCAGGTTAGAATCAGGTTTAGGTTGGTGTAAAGCACATGTGTCAAACTCAAGGCCTGCGGGCCACATCCAGCCCGGCATACAATTACATCCGGCCCGCAAGATAATTTTATATATCTTTTTTTAATGGCCCGGCGATATGAAGCGCCGATAACACACAAACTACAAATCCCATAATGCAGCGCAACAGCTGCCTTACCGAACGATAGGCTACCTGCGACCATTCCCGCGTCAATTACATCAGATCAATCAAGTGTGTGTTGATGTATACAACCCTAATTTTAAGTCAAAGGTAGTCCCCAAGAGAAAAGTTGATTCTGAAAACAGAGCCTTTCTAAACCGGTGGGAGGCTGAGTATATGTTTACTGACATTGTCGGTAAACCTGTGTGTCTTATTTGTGGAGCTAATGTGGCTGTAATTAAGGAATATAACCTAAGACGGCACTACGAGACAAAACATCAGGACAAGCTGAAAAACGTGAATGAAGAGCAGAAGCTACAGAAGGTAGAGGAGTTGAAGAGGAATCTGACATCACAGCAGACGTTTTCACCAAAGTGAAATCACACAGTGAAACTGCTGTGAAAGCAAGTTTTATTGGGACAGAGGAGAAAATCAGCCCAGACATTTACCGAGGGAGAGTTTCTGAAGAGCTGCATGGTGAAAGTGTGCGACGTCTTGTGTCCAGACAAAAAGCAGGTGTTTGCAAATGTAAGCCTTAGCAGAAATAGGGTTGCTGATTTTAAGTTCAAGTTTATTTATTTTGGGATAATATTGTATCCTGTTTGTTTCGATTCATATTTATGTTCAAAAAATGTTTAGTTTTAGTCCGTTCAAAATATTTTTATCCTGTTCGGCCTGCGACACAGTGTGCTTTGAGTTTTGGCCCCCTGTGCGATTGAGTTTGACACCCCTGGTGTAAAGCATTCAATTGTGATGGGACTGGGGAATACATTATGTCAGTGCGCATTATGTCAACACACTGGTTTTTATTTAATATGTGTTTCATTTATTTTTGACTTGGTGGTGCACAAGTAAAAGCTATATCTCAAAGACCAGAAATGCCTGTTTTAAAAATCATGGCAACCTATTCCAGTATCCAGTGCAATACCTTGTGGCGGCACTAAAGGTGAAGCTATCACCAGAATGAGTAGGATTAATCCTCTGCAGAACATGAATGTTTGTACAAGCTTATTGCAATCAGGGATTCTGTACTGCCATTATAATGTGACCAGTATTTATTTCTTAGGTGTGATTACAGTGACAGAAATATGTACAAATGCAGCAGTGAAAAAATTGTCATCTTTCAAATATCATTCACTCTAAGATTAACTCTGGCTATTGCATAAATATGCATTTTGATTAAGATTGTTATGATTCAGAAATATTTCATATTAGAAGCAGCTCTTATTTTCTGTTCTTTATCAGTGTCTTTGCAGTTGATATTTATAGCCACGTCAGACTTTGCAAAAGAAATTAAATGTGTCTTGATGTCCTATTTGCTCATGTTTTGTGATAAATAATTGAGGAAGCTGAAATCTCAACACTGCATTATACACAATTAACTGATCAGCTTTAATTAAAAACCCCAAAACCATTTTTTGTAGCAGGCTGTAAGCATGTTTATTTCAGGTATAAAGTTGTGTATTTTAACATGGGAGTCTCTGGGGACTGACTCCCTTTTGGAGTCAGCCTCAAGTAGCCATTCGATGAACTGCTAGTTTTGGCACTTCTGCATTGGCTTCATTTCTCAGCCTTGGAGGTTGCTGCTTGGCACAGACTGATCATAAAACAATCTCTATAAGATTCTAATTTAATTTGATTAATTAGTCAAAATACCAGGAAGTACACTGAATTCAGTTTTCGCATGTTCTCTGGCTAATTCTTGTTCAAGCAGCACTCAAGCCTTGGTTGCACATCAACTGTCCATGTGCTGATTATAGAAATTTTCACACTGTGATCGTGGGCAGAGGGGCAGATTCTGTCACAGACAATAAGGTGCTGTTCAGGGGCCTAGGAGGATGCTGCAGTCAAGAGCTGTCTGTACTGACAGGAGACACTGGTCTTAAGTGTACCACCATCCACACGGTCAATTTCCTGTCTCCTCATTTTCATTCTCTTCCCCCTCTGACTTTCATCTAGTCATCTATCTTCACATTTATTTCTTTGTTTGAACAACCTCATCTCTTTACATTCCTCTGATCTTTTTCTTCCTCTGCTTCACACTCTTTTTTCTCCTTTCCTTTATTCCTCATCTTTCCCTCCCTCCTCCCCTCTCTTCTCCTCTCCTCACAGTGTTTGTTTGACTCCTGGCTGACTCAGAAGGAGGAGCTGGTCTGCTCCATCAAAACCTCCACTCGTAAGGACCAGGCAGAGATGGTGGCCTGGCTCCGCCGTCTTGCTGTGAGAACTACAGATCACTAACATAACTGTGCAAAACACACTATATACTATTTTAAGACTCTTCATATTTTGAGACATGCATGGTATGAGAGGCATACCAGGACAGTTTATATCATCAGCATGTTTTATTGTTTAGTTTTATTTGTTTTGTTTTTCCTGCAGATGGTGAAGGCAGACCTGGAGGTGAAGCAGCCCACCATGGACAAGCTGTGTACCATGAGTCAGGACCTTCTGTCCAGTGTAAAGAACAAAGAGGTAGCGAGCAAACTGGAGGCCAGAATGGACAGTTTTGCCCAGCGCTGGGACAAACTGGTCCAGAGCCTGGAGATGAGCAGTTCCCAGGTACACCATATGCAAAAGATCTATAATCACAGTGTGTTAGTTCCCACACCACACATATTAGACTGCCAAGAATTTGTCTTATACTGTAGGATAGGGCCTTTATAGAATCATATACATAAAATAATTAGAATTACGATTATGAGCAAAAAGTACATGAAAATTATATCATGATAATTGTTTATATACTGTAGTTACTCTTTAGCACATGTGGAAATTTCTTGTTGAAAGTGAGATGCAGGCTTGATAACACTCTTATGTCTGTGCGCTGAACCAGAAATGGATGTTTTTACACCACATTTATGTTTATTCTTAGTGGCCCTTATGCCTTTGCACAGAGCCGGGCTAGCTGTTAAGCCAGCAGTTTCCTGGCTTCAGCATCATATTTCCCCACTTACAAATTTAAGAGTCTATTTCCTAAAATGTAACATTCTTTTTATGCCTCCTGCCTGCGATAGCCATGGCAGGAAGCATTATGTTTCAGAGTTGTCCATCCATCCCTAGGTCCATAGGATTCTTGTGAACATGTACCTTACCTTAAGGGAATTTCTTCAAATTTGGCACACTGTCCACTTGGACTCAGCTCAGGATGAACTGATTAAAAGTCAAGGACAGTGACCTCACTTCTCTCCCGTACACCATGAATTTGACTGGTTGGCTGACATATACAACTGCAAAGTTGTAGTTAGAATCTAGTTATACAAATTGTGTGAATTGTTTTCTGATTTACGGCTTTAATTGTCTGTGGCACAGATAAAGTAAACCAGGTTTTGGGTTCACAGACATTGTAATGAGTTTCCTTTCAAAATGAAATCCTAGTTGTTTGTAGTATCTGAGCTCAACATTTGTCCTGTTACAAGAATGCTGTTGTAATGAAGCTGGGTCCCAGTAGCTGCAAGTGTTTGGCCTGAGGGACAGAGAGATGAGCCTGGCTGAAACACCTTCATGTTACACACCAGTGGTGAATAATGAGAAGGGAAGGATGGAGTCTAGTGCTTACTCGCCTTTTCCTCCCTGCCCTGTTCTGAGAAAACATCTAGTGATGAAGGAGGTGACAGTCCTTTTAGTTAGCATTGTTACACATTGTCTTCACTTTTGTGAACATGTACCTCTTCAGGCTGCACTTTTCACAGAGTGGAAACAGGGCTAATGACATGCACTGTGTTAATTACTGAGCTTTAGAGTGTCGGGTGGTGTGTGTAAGCAGTACTCAGTCATGGAATCAATTAGCCATGTCAATTTTATAAAGCAGCAATATGTTAGTGTTGTCTTTACCTCTCTTGTTATACTGCCCCATGTGGCCAAAACTGCTAGCTAAACAGCTAGCCAAATAATATATAACAGGGTTTTTCCTAGGTTTTCAGATGCCTTAGGCATTTTTTGGGAGGTACTTAAAATTATTCAAAGGAAAGGAAATCAACAATAAGATAATTTTAAGAGGGCTTACAGAGTAAACAAATACTACTCATGTGGCAAATTTATTGGGCTTTTTTCATCTTTTATTTGTTGAAATATCCTCATTAAGGAAGCAACAAAAAAAACTGTTATATTGCTGCCACAAGACCAAAAACATTAGCTTGGTTTCGCATTGTGTTATCAAATCCTTTTCACTCTATATTTCATAGAAGTTGTTTTTTTGTTGTTGGTTTGAGGCGGGGGGGGGGGGGGTTGGTTTGGTTTTGTTTTCCTGTCAATCACAAAAATGTTCATCTAAACTGTGTTGATTGACAGGTCATTCCTGTTGTCAGCTTACATTTAATTTTGAGATCAAGTCACCTCTGTTAGTTTTCAGTGTATGCACGTCACTGTTGGTTTTACATTCATTCTGACACATATGTCTCCTTTTTACATTCATTCAGCTTAGGCACTCTACAAAAATACTTAGGTGCTGCACATAAGCCTTTCTATGGTAAGGAAAACCATGTAAAACACAGTAATTAGTAAGCTGCCTGTAGACAGCATCAGGCTGGCTATTTCTCCTTGTTTCCAGTCTTTCTGCTAAACATGTTAACCTGACTGCTGACTGCAGCTGCATATTTAATGTGCAGACATTAGAATGGTATGGATCTTCCTTGGCTCCATGTGTATGCTTTAACTGAGCAGTGTATAGCATACTGCAGACACACACTTAGCATTCTGCAGCTGAAGTCAAACTCCATTATGAAGTTACTGCTCACAATGATTACACACATCTCTCCCTCAATCTTTCTCTTGCTCTCTTTCCTAGTGACTTGTCCATTATAATCAGTCAGATAATTAGAGGACTTCTGCAGATGCACACTGTCTCTACTACTTGACCTGCACACACACTCACACACGTTTCCATGGTAGCATGGCTGCCCCAGCAGGTGTATTAGGTGCTTAACTGTCAATAAAGGCCTTACCTAAAAAAGACCTGAACGCACGCATGCATGTGCACACACACACACACACACAAACACAGTTTTATCACAATAAAAGTGATCAGTGCTCAGAACACACAGAACACAGAAACAACATTTTGTTTTTTCTTTAATTTTTCATTAGTCAGTTACACAAATCCTGAATCACTACCTAACCATCTCACAGCTGTCTGAGTACACACTTATACACACACACTCACTCATATTTACATCTGTTGTTGAAACCCAATACACATCCCTGCTTACTGTATTTATGTGGTGATAATGGCACATTGATGTAGCTGATCCTGGACTCAGTGCCTTTCAGGGTCTGAGTGTGTTTGTATGTGTATGTGTGTGTGCAGGCACTCAGATGTGAGTTTTAAGTGGTGATTCGTAAACTGATATAACAACTGCTGTTGTGTGCGGTTTGCCTGCATTAATTTTTTTATATGCATGTTTAGGTGTCATCTGCTGTCAGCGTGGCCCAGCAGCACGAGCCGACCCACTTTGTCCCAGTGACTGTTACCAAGGTGACAACAAGGGAGAAGGTGTCAGCTGTGCGCCAGGCCCGAGAGTCGCCGCCACCACAGAAAAAGAGACAAGTGGTGGTAGATTCTGAACTCAGGAAAAGGTGGGTACACTAAAAGCTAAAGTCTACTTTGAAATATTAGTAGTCTTCGAACAGCAAAAGTTTCTTTTCTAACTCATGTTACAGTAAATATTCAATTATATGCACCCTTCTCTGCTTTCTTATCTCAGCAGGTAGGTGATGAAACACTGCAGATACTGATCATGAGTGTTGGTCTTGTTACTCGAAAAATGTAATATATTACTCATTATTTGGTACTCTTTTTTAAAATTAATATCATTACTTATCATGTCAAAAGCAACTCGTTACACTACTCGTTATAATGCTTTTCTATTATATGCCACACATTGGTAACTGCATCCTTTCTCCTCAAAATGCGCTTCCTAGTTGTGGGAATGTTGGGGTAATCACCGATAAGTGCAGCTAAGGTTTCAAACTAGCAGGGTTTTTTTCTGAAGCTTATGTATCCATAAATCTATAGAAGCACATCTGGCTCAAACCAATGACAGGATGCAGTCTTTTAAACAATGATCATTTTACCTGGGGTCTGCTGGTGCCTGTGTATTCTCCTAAGGATCTGTCTGAAAGACAGAAAGCTCATTTTTGTTGGGCTACATCTCCATGAGCTTCACATTGCTGTGCTGTCTTAATAAGTGTTTCAAAAGGTTTGAGGTCATGTTTTTCACAGTGGAAAGAATCTTACCACTACCTGCACACAGTTTAAATGTTACAATAATGTTCTTACAGTATCACCTCTTGTCCCGATAAAACCAAAGTAACTGGAATATTTCCAGCTGCTGAACATAGGCCGTTCCATCTTCCAAGCTAGCTTACTGCTTATGGTGATGCTAATAGTGGTGTAGTGATGTGTGCAAATCAATCTTTGCATGGTGACAACAAAAGTAACTGTTACGGTTCCACCTAGCTCGACTTCCCATATGTACGTTTCTGTTTACCTGTTTTCTCCCCACTCCTCTGTCACCGCTATTAGTCATTATTCCACTCACCTGTGCTCATTATCTCCCGGTCCTGTTCCTCGCTGTTCTGCCACGAACAGAACAGCGTTCATACGGTTAGTATGTGTGCATGTCCCGCGATTACCTGGCTTCGACTACGTGTTCCGATCCTGCTCCATTCGTTTCTGTTTTGTTTCCGCAATTCATCAGCCTCATTTACTCTCCGCTCGGTCAGTCTGTATTCTTCGCCATTTATTGTTTTTCTGTCCTTTCATATGTAAGTCTTTAGCTCTGCGCTTTATGTTTCGTTTACCTGCTAGCGCTGCTCAATCCGTTAGACTACCAGCGCTGCTCCAACCGCTAGCGCTACCCTGACTACTAGCGCTTCAGATCCCAGCTTACCTGATATCCTGCTGTCGTGCTCCTGGTTCTTCGTCCTCCTGGGTTCCTGCCTGGTCTCCTCGTCCCTCCTGGGTTCCTGCCTGGTCTCCTTGTCCGTCCTCCCAGTCCTCTGGTCTCCTGCTCGTCCCTCCTCCTGGTCCTCTCTGGTGTCCTGCTCGTGTCTCCTTGTGGTTCCTCCCTGGTGGTCTCCTCCTCGCCTCATCCTTGTGGTTCCTCCCTGGTCGTCTCCTCCCTGCCTGTCTTCCGGCCATCCAGCATTATTTGTGTTTTGTTTAATAAACTGCTTTCTTCAGTTCCTCTCCTCTAGTCTGTGTCTGCAACTGGGGTCCACACCACATTCACACGCAACAGTAACCTTGTAATAAGTTGCTTTTTGAGGGAGTAACTGTAATATAATTACTGAAATTTTATTTGTAACTTTTTACATTACTCATTACTGGGGAAAATATTATTACAGTAACACATTATTCATTAGGTCCCAACCCTGCTGATAATGCATATTTCTCTTAGTGATAATAGAGCCCAGCTTGAAATTAAACCTTTCACAGTAATGAAGTAGGAAGCTGTGAAACTCCTGTACTAGTGAAGCAAACAAACTGAGAAGGTGAATTGTTAGGAAGTGGTAGAAAGTAGGGATGCACTGATAGCACTTTTGTCAAACCAAGTACTTGTCGAGTACTAGTCCCTAAAATTATAAAATAAGTGTAGTCAAGTAAAATGTTCAACATTTGCCTCTGAAATGTAGTGAATTCAAAATATGAAGCAGCAGAAAATTAAAATACTCTTGTATAGATACCTCAAATATACTCAAGTACTGTATAGCACTTGAGTAAATGTACTTAGTTGCTTTCCACTACTGGTGAAGTGAAGTGCTGGACAATCTGCAAATTAAACCTTCAATCTTATTTTAACAGGAGCCATAATGGCTGCAACCTTGAAAATGTAGTTTTTATAGAAAACTGTAACAACAAAATATCTTGTGTGCTCAACAATATCACTGTAGAGGGTAACACTGTTAAGTGCATGTGTGGATGTGTCATCAGATTTGACGTAGACTTCACAGAGGTCCACAGCTACATGACGCGCGGCGAGGCCATCCTACAGAGTCCAGAGTTCTCCATTTCACGCAAGGATGGCAGTATTCAGGAGCTGTATGACAAAGTGCAGGTAAAAACACATTGTGTGTGAGAAAGTATGTGTGTGTGTGTGTGTGTGTGTGTGTGTGTGTGTGTGAGGCTCTGGTGGCTCAGGAGGTCCGTTTCACAACTTTTAACCAAATTCAACAAAGGAAAATGCAAAATAATGCATGTTTCCATCCACTGCTGTTACATGAATATTGCAGTGTATTAAGATAGAAAACTGGTTGTGCTAATTTTTCAGTCAGATGCCATTAAAATCATTGCAGACGACGGCGGTGCAACAAGATGACAGTGAAAAACAAAGTGGAAAACATAAGGGAAGATATGACATTTATGATTGAGAGCTTAACAGTCTTCTTCCACTCCACAAAGATCTGATGTTTTCATCTGCCTTTATTTTGAATCGCTTTTTTGTACATATTAAGAGCCACAGTTTAAAGTTAAATTCAAATATCCATAATTCACTCACCATATTATATTTTCAGTTAAGTAATTTTTCTTGACACAACTGCCTTTTGCTGAAACTTTAAATTAGAGGGAGCGTGCAGTTTATATAAAGTCACTCATATACTTGTCAATACATTAGAATTAGAATAATGAGCTAGAAACACTTCTGAAAAGTTTACAATGGCTCACAAAGTGCTGATACATTGTTGCTCCAGATCAACATTTTAAGCTTTAGATTAGGCCATGTAACTGTTAGTCAACATTTACAAATGTGCCAGCAAATCATTTATAATGAATGAATTCAGCACAAATCCATTGCGCACCCCAATGAAGAATGCATGAAGCCTTAAGGCATTGTTTGGGGTAAGATAAAAGTTAACCCTGGCATTACAACTGATGTATGCACTTCAAAATCACCTCTGATCTGCTGTCAGCACTGCTCTTTGCAGAAGCTTAGATAGGAAACAACATTAAAATCCTCCACACCATCATATTAAGAAGCAAAATGATTAAATATTTTATTATATTCACAGGCTATCTTTCTACTGGAGAGGCCATTTTGAGTGTTTTACTAAGACCAGCTGAGACTGTCTTTCAGAATGATGATCACTTAACTGTAATAAATAAATATGAGGGGTCACAAGATCAAACTTTTCTTGTGAAATACTGCTGCTTTCATCTTATTAGGCTTCTATAAATCCTTCAAATAAAACAATCCAATCTTTAGGTTAACTGCTCAGCTCACAACTCATGTTCACAACTTGTCTAAGGTCATAACTTGTGACACAGAAGTCACAAGTACTGTAGATTTGTCTGACAGCATCACAAGCTTTGCTGACTCATGTTGTCTGGGAATATACCAAAAGAAGATGTTCCTGCTTGGTGAAAAGATGCAAAGTAACCCAATGAATATTATTGTAAGCTTTTTACCCAAAAGAATATATTTTGATGTAACCCCTTTGTAATCACCAACATTTTGAGTAGTAGTAACTATAATTTAATTACATATTTTTTTCTCAGTAACTGTAACTGGTTTCTTTTATTTTGTAATTTAATTACAGTAACTAGTTATTGTTCACTGTTACACTGTTAATGTTGGCCATGAGCTGAGGTTTCAATTAATAATAGTACCTCGCAGATACAAGAGCTGCCTTCAAGGTGTGTTTTTGATAAAATGGCAGCTCAGTTACTATCCATCAGTGCTTATGATTATTTTTTAAGTAACTGTGCTTGTAGGACTAGCTTGACATTTTGCTAAAAATGCCAATTAGTTTTCTTGCTTAGAGGTTGACAAGAAGATTGATGCCACTGTTATGCAAGTAAGCTAATGTAAATGATTAGCCTAGCATAAAGACTGGAGGCAGGGCGAGCTTGACTGAGCTAACTTTTTAGTGTGGAAGCTATTGACATATTAGCATCAAGTCAAGTCAGTGTGAAAAGTGCAAGTCCAATTAAAAATAACATGGGGTAGTTAATTATACTCATTTATGTCAATTGACTAACATATTTAGATTATTATAGAAGGACAAATGTTAATGATGTAAAATGTAACTACAAATAATTTCTTCTGGCTTGTATTGCAATAACACGATTACAATACAGTAGTGTAAATTTTATTCTGTTAAAACTTCCCACTCTTTGGGTTTAAAATGAATAGTGACCTTATTGTTAAACCTTGTTAGTCCAGAAAATGACCAGACATGCTGATGTTGTTCTAAATGTCACAACAAAATAAGATCAGAGGCTGATGGAAGCTACAGGAGCTGTTATTGTTTGGAAGTAATACTCTGTTAGATTGGATTGATTTTTTTGGTGTTTTTAATCTTCTCTGTAATACATAATAATTCTCTAGCTCTCGGCCTGCTGTTCTTTTTTGTCTGTCTGTCTCTCCATGTCAGTCTCTTGTCTTTTAACTCCCCATTTTTCTCTCTGCCCCATCACTTTCTCTCCCTGCCTCTTTCTCTTTGCCTTAGGCAATAGAAAGAGAACGACCAGAGAAGTACAGAAAGCTTCAGGAGGCAACACGCACAGCACAGACTCTGGTCGAGCAGGGTAACATGCACGCACATGCACGCACACACGTGCGCACACATGCACACTTTGTCTGTCCCCATGGCAACACCTCCATCTGTCCCACCCTCTCTCCTTGTCTCCATAGAAACACTGATAAAGCGAGGAAGAGACAGAAAGAGAGAGGGAGAGATTTTTCTTCTTGTCCGTCCTCTCTTCTGTCCTTGTGCAATTGTTAGAGCTTCTGAAAGCACCAAAACACTCAAGTTATACTTTTCACTTTTCTTTGTTCATTCATGCTACTGCTGTAAGCTTCAGCTAAACAAAACATGTCAAAACATTCCTCTACTTGCTGAACAGGACTGTGTTTGTGTGAAAGTGAAGAAGAGAGAATAAAACTATATCTATGCTTTTGTGCACAAATAATCTTACAAATACAGGACATGTTTACAGTTTACACTATATTGTGATGACTTAAATGTTAGTATGTAACTCATCAAATTATAATAAAGCTCTAAACATAACAAATTATTCTTTTTATTAAAAAGAAACACCATCTTAAAGGATAAGCCAAGCATGGGCAGATCCAGGGGGGTGGCCAAGGGTGACACCGGCCATCCCCAGAATCTGATTGGCCACCCCTGCCAGTGTCAAAATGTGATGCTTGTCAGTATTGATGAATTAAAATGAAAAACAATGACAAATTGCTATCTTAAATACAACTAATGTTTTTCTGGTGCTTTATTATTGATATTGGTCAAATTAGTTTTATTAAATAGTACCCTGTCCAAAAGTTTTTTTTACTTCCCTATATAGCACTATCTAGCCATACAGCCATATCAGAACACATTGTTTGCAGTTTTTAGAGGGAATGTTTTCAACTAATGAATGAATATTCAACATGTATTTATTAGGCACATTTTTGAATAAACCTTCAGTTTAAACATCATGTGTTCATTAAGTGACAAATTTCTATCTTAAATACAACTAATGTTTGCCTGGTGCTTTATAATTGATATTGGTCAAATTAGTTTTACTTTATATCATGAATGCAGCATGATATTTGCATTCATTTTTCTGATTGTGTTGTTGTGGAGTACATGGCATGATTCTCCTCATGATGCCTACTAAATTAATTCAGACAAACCATTCCAATTTAAAGGATCGTTTAATATTACAATTATTCTGAATAGAGTAGTATTAAACAGATAATCTTGTAGTTAGGGAAACAGAGAACAGAGAACAGAGACTCTCCTCTTGCAATGGAATAGATAAAGCATAAGAAGATTGTCAGAGCACCAGTCAGTCAAGTCATTGGATGTCCGTCCCGAGTCAGTCAGTGTCTCCCCCTAGCCGGCTGGGTCCCCAAAAGTATGTGGTTTACTGTTCACGGTAGCATGGTCATCCTCTCTTCTGCTGCTCTAACCCAGCCTTTATCTGCTCATACTCACACAGCTCTGCACGGCCGGAGCCATGAAGATGCGGTCCCATGCCAACTACCCTCACACACCTTCTTCTGAACATTGTCCAAGCCATCCAGTACATGACCTTCTAGGTCACATTGACCTAGCGCACATTTCCCTTTTCTAAACCTGGACAGAGCAAACGAACAGTTCACATAAGCTGCAGCTGCAGTATCCGTATATCCATTCCCTATCAGAGGAGGAAGTCACTCAGGATTCATTCATTTTCTACTGCTTAATCCCTTAGATAGGTCACCAATCCATCGCAGGGCTAACACAGAGACGAACAACCACACACACGCACTCCTATGGGCAATTTAGAGACACCAATCAACCTTAGCTGCATGTCTTGGGACTGTGGGAGGAAGCCGGAGTACCCAGAGAGAACCCACGCAAGCACGAGGAGAACATGCAAACTCCACACAGAAAGGTCCCGGGTGGGGCCCGAACCCGGGAACCTTCGCGCTGTGAGGCAACGGTGCTAACGCAACGGTGCTAACCACTGCGCCACCGTGCTGCCCTCACTCAGGATATTGACCCATAAGTTAATCAAGGGGGACACAGATATTCTTGCCTGCGCCAGAGACAGATCAAGCTTCCGCACACACTGAGCTCACCCTTACATAACGATTACAAATAATATCTATATGAACTACATACTGTTCTATTACATATCACTTCTGGAATCTGGTTTATTTCTAACCACTACAGTAACCACTGTGCAGCAATGATGTCCCTGGCCAGGAGTAAATAAGGAGCACAGCCAAAGTTAGCTAAAGAAAGAACTGTGTGTGTCTAATTTTTACACAAAAGAAACAATTATAATGTATGGTCTATTATTTCCTCGAACTAGGGGTTTAATTTGATTTTTGCATGGATTTCAAATGTACCACCCCTCTCTGAGTCTATGTTCCTAGAAACTCTGTCCAAAGAGCTGAAAAAACGTAGAAAAAAAATCAACTGGACTTAGTTTTAGGTCAAAGACGTTTCACCTCTCATCCAAGAGGCTTCATCAGATCTGCCCAAAATATTCTTGATCTTGATTTTCTTGATGCATCCCTGAAGACTGGTAATACTATATATGTTTCCTTTTCTGTAACAAATCCTATAAAAGAGAAATTTACAATATTCTTTTTCATGGTTTGGCTGTAATTATGGTCTGAACGATATGATGATGGTGTGAAAACACCCAGCATGTAAATTAAAACATTTTCCTGGGAGGTGCTTTTGACGGAGGCTTATCACCTACCTACACTGGCATCCCTTGCACTAAGTTAACACATTCTTGACAAGTCAGAGACGGCAAACAAGTCGACCCCTCCAAATGTCAAAATAATGCAGTACAATAACTCAGTATAATGTAATCACTCCACTTGTAGACTTTTAGACTCCCTGCTACTGTGAAGACATATTTGAAGGCATCTTGCGCTGCTCATTCCGCGCTGGTTGACACTGAAACTTAAGCAGAAATTCCTTGGGGAGCTTGTTGAAATGGTGCTTTCTTAACTACAATGTTAATATTGCTAGAAGTAGATCACTACTTTTCAGAGGCTCAAGCTGCATTTTTTAAACAATCTTGATAGCGGCATTTGTGTGCTGATATTTTACTAGCTAAATAGGTTGTCTGTCTTTATGTGTTCTTGATATGAGGATCATGTTATTGTACAGTTTGGAAATTCAGAAATGTTGATTATATACTGTAACCTGAGATTCTATCAGTATATGTGCAGCCAGGGCAAAATAAAACACAAGTAAGCTAACTTGTTTCACATCAGTCAAGCGATTGGTGGTATGTACAAAGGTCAGTGCAACTGCGGTCAAAGTTCAACAAATTTGAACTTTTGGCACACCCCCACTCCACTCTGCACCGCGGACATCCAAGCAGAGCCTGTGCAGTGCACAACGTACACAACAATGGCTGGGTGTGTGCAAAACAGGTTTATCTGCAGTAATGTGAACACGTCATAACACTTTGCATGTGATAGCACTTATCGGACATTAAGCTAATGTTACATAGTCGGAGTAACCTGTGGTCGAAAGCAGCATCAGCCAAATGCCTGATATGTAAATGGAATATAATGGAGGTGCAGAAGGAATCTTTAGACATCCAGGATGTTGCCTTTTCCAGGTTAAATTATCACCCAACCAATGGGGTTCTGTTTGCACTTTTAGAGGCAGGAATGTAAATCCATCTCTCTGTCTCCCCCCCCCCACACACACACACACAAAAACAGAGGGGAGTCGTGCTGATGACATTGCCCAGGCAGCGGAGCAGCTGAACCAACGCTGGGTGGGATTCTGTTCCCTGTTGGCAGACAGGCTGGCATGGCTGGCTTACCATACAAAGGTACATAGAGACAAGTACATTCATGTACGCTGTATCATTCAGGTGCTTCATATTATTTAGCCAATGAGTGGAGGGAAAGTTTTTAATTCATTTGCAGTGATACATTTTGGTTTGCTTGGATTTTTCTCTGTGTGAAGATTTGGACTAGTAAAAATGAACTACAGGTTTGAACACAGCCTTCCTCTCCTCTACCTATATATGCATAGGTAGAGTTTCTGGCCTATTATGCAGCTCTACTATAAAGTAGAGTTTGTGAAATAAGACAGATGCTATGTGGGTGTTTGCTTGTGTTTTTGGAGGAGTTGAACATTGGCTTTTTTTTTTCTCCCCACATTCAAAATATGTATGTGCGTGCAGGTGCTGGTCTTCTACAACTTGCATGAGCAGTGTGAGCAGGCAGTGGACAGCAGTGAGAACTGGCTCAAAGTCCAGGCACCTCCAGCATTTGAACCAGAGCCGCTCAAAGTACAACTGGACCGATGTCAGGTAAGTTGAGTCCACACTTTCTCCAGGATGAGCCATCATTGTCTGCTCGGGCCCACAACCATAGACATCACATACAGGCAATTTACTTGCAATTTGTGCTCCTGTTCATTTAGCATTTATTTTGTTGCCTTGTTTTTGTTTGTTTGTTTTATTTCTCTTTGTCTAGCTCTTCATTTTTCTCCTTTTTTTTTAAATTGCGACAAGAATGCACAGTAACAAGACAAATAAAAAAAATTTCCTTTCTCTTAATTAATTTTTATTTTATGTATTTATTTTTTTATTTTTCTCTTTCTTTACTCCCCCTCCTCCTTTTTTACTTATTATCAAACTTTATGTTGAGTTGAACGTACCCACACAACACAGCTTCACACACAAACCACAAATACAATTTCCCTAACATTCTTCTGTAAGTGCCCTGTATCCATGTTCAGTGTTTTGACTTTTTTATTTCTTCTTCATATTGTCTTTATTTATTTTGCTCATTTGTACTTTGGTTTTTTTCCGCACATCTGTTTGTCACAGCATTTTTCTGTAAGTATTTTTTATGTTATTTAATCAGGTGTTGGGCCTGTTGAATCATTCTCTCCCTCTTTTATAGCATTTTGCTCTTTGACCACACTTGTACATATTCTTATAAAATAGTGCTAACAGTAAAATACTGTCATTAATGGGTTGTAAGTTTTTGTTAGAAACTATCAGATGACCAGAGCAATTATCCCTAAATTCACAAAAATCAAGAGCAAGAGGAAAAGGTTAATTTACACCAAACCTGCTTTTTTCATTTTTACTTTTGTTTTTCCAAAAGTAAAAATCAAAAATTCACTTTATGTTACATTTCTCTGTTCTGTATTATGTCTGCATGTGACACATTCCTGAATTATTCCATATTTATTTGTTAATCAAATAAATGTAAAAGTGCTGCTGGGCAGATTTTAAAACTTTGGACTGAGCCGCACTAGGTTTTTCTTTCTGCTTGCCTCTGTTGCTATGCTATCACCTACAGACATCACACTGGTATCACTATATACATATATATGTATATATTATTGCCTGAAATGTCCAGCATAGGTATTCAGACTGTGAGGCCAGAGTCCTAGGGTGTGTGACAACACTCCTTATAACTCCAGCGCCTCCCTGAGAGCAGAATGTTTTCAAGTTTTCCTCAATATTAGAGAAATCCAGTTGTCTGTGTATCTATGGAGACACTGCAAACAGAAACTGCTATTAGGTGCCATACTTTTGATAGTTTCATCTTGGCAGTTCTGGAAGGAGGGGGAACAGTTAGTGTCAGACTTTGAAAACCGCTGCTTTAAGTCAAATGTGTGTATAAATGAGTTGGTAGCTTAAACAGCATGAGCAGTGACAGACACACAAGACATACACAGAGGTTCATTGTGATAAGATCTTAACAAAAGGAGAAGAAAAGTGAAAAGCATTTGAAAAAATAAGAGGAGATGGAGAGAAATAAGAATGGAGCAGGATAATGGATGAAGAAAGAGGGTGTGGGACATTAACAGATGAAGATGGAAATAAGAAGCTATGGAGAATTTTTTCTTTGAAGATATGTCTCGCTTCCACTGTAGACAAATGTCTGTGGTGGAAGACATTTCACCATTTCCATTTCACTATTACAGGTGGCCCATGACAATGCAGTCAGTAATGTAGTCTCATTGTAGGAATCTTTTGCACCCACACACAGACACAAATGGAGAACACACATTTGATCCCACATATCTGAATTCCTATCTTTATATTAAACAGGAAAGGTTTCAGAAAAAATAAAATATTTACAGAAACTTTTACCTTCTATTCTACCTTCCCACTGGTGAATCATTCTGCCAGCTGTCACCTTATGAAAATATATTCTGTTGAGGTTTTAAATGCTTTTGTTTTCTAACATTATTCATGAATAAAAAGTGTGTCTCTTGGCTCTAGGCTATAGTGTTAACTTACTCTGAGCTGCATTCAAAGGCTTCACCCTAGTATACTTTATTCTTTATAAACCTGCCCACATGCTACATACACAACTCAAATAAAACTAATTTGAAATTAGATTGGCTTGGTGGCAATCTACATTTTTTTATTGTCAACAAATCCCGTGAAAAAAATAGCTTTATTGTTTATTTATTATTTTTCAACAAGTGCTCCATGGCCAACTGGTGGTCGGTGAAGGCATTACAGGTGGCCCATGACAATGCAGTCAGTAATGTAGTCTCATTGTAGGAATCTTTTTTCTGTAACATTTTCATGACTTACTCATTGTTTGCGAGAGTTCATCAAATCCATGCAAATATATACTGTAACATTTAGATAAGCCAAGGTGACTTTCAGGATTAAAATAGTGCCACACAGTCTATCCACCCTGCAGCAGTGGTTCTCAGGTTACTTCTTAGTCAGAATGGTACTCCCTGGGTCACAATCAGTTGAAAACCCCTGGTCTAAAACTTTAAAAACACATCAGTGAGCCACAGTGTCGCACTGGGTGACATGTTCCTTCATTATGGTGACTGCACCCCAGTGTTGTAATGCTCGAGTCCAGGACTTGGACTCAAGTCCAACTCATGACTCACCAAATGTGGATTAATGCACTGCTGAAAATAGCCCCCACAAAAACAATATCTACTCCTGTTTGAGAATTTTTTGCTAAAAACTATTCTGTCTAGATATTTTAGGAAGTTATGGAACCTTTTTAAAAAATAAACTATATATATTTTTGTCATCTTTAATAGGAACCAGTTGGCTTGAGTCTGATCACCACAGACAGGTTAGGGAAGTTGGAGAGCATTGAGAGAGAACACATTGTCCTTGTCTTGTCAGGAGGAGGTGGCTCGCCTGGCTTCCTTGCAGCCTCAGGTGGATCATCTGGAGAAGCAGCTGAAGGAGCTGAAGGAGGAAAAGGAAGGGGAGGAAGACCCCTCAACCTTCCTGGATGCCGACATCAGCGCCTTCAAAGAGCACTACCAACAGGTCCTGGAGGATTTGAGGGTGAGAGAGAGACAGCTACAGCTGGGTGAGTGAGGAGATATGGGGATTCACTAAAAAATCTAATGCCAGCAGCTCAGTTAGTGAATAAAATCAGAGTTGATTACTGATTGTTGGTTGACAGGTCATTCTTGTTGCCAGCTTACATTTCATTTTGAGATCAAGTCATGTCTCCATTATTTTTCAACACTCAACTCACTGTTGTTTTTACATTCTGATATGTCACCTTCTACATTTATTTAGCTTAAAGCTTAGCTTATTTAGCTTAGCCTCCGCAAAATCACTGTGCCTATTCCTTTCTGTGGTAGGGAAAACTGCAATGGGTTGATTATTTAAGTAAATACTCTTACTCACTGTCTGGAGATCTGTAGTTTGCAGTGCTACAACATACACAGACCACCTGACAGCCTCTCTGATATTTTTCTTTCTTTCCTTCTTGATCTCTAGTTTTGGAGAGCTTGCCTCCAGCTCGATATAAGGAAACCATATCAGCGCTATTGGCATGGCTACAACAGTGTGAGGCCAAGCTGGACATCCCTTCCACAGCCCTTACAGAGTATCCTATTATGGAACAGAGACTGAAGGACAATCAGGTACAAACAAAAACTCACAGTCAGGTCTACAGTTGAGTAAAATAGGCCTGTTTTAATGTTTTATCTGAGTTTTGTGTGCATTCAGAGGTAATAAAAGTTTATCTGCAATCAAAGACTTATAAATGCTTTCTAATACTGAACTTTTTCAATTTTATTTATAATGGAGATGAATGGGAGGATCTTTAAATGTACTCGTCCTTAGCTTCGCTCATTCATACTTCCACTGCCAAGCTTCAGTAACAATCATATCGTTCTTGCTTCCATTGTTACATTGTTTGCTTAACTCATGCTTCAACCACTTTCACCTGTTACATGTTAATGGACACTTGACCTGATAGTTCGACCACTTCAGATCTTACACTTAATCTGATATTTCAACTACTTATACCCCATACATGTTCAAGCAGTAATCTTTTAAACTCACACTTCCACTTCATTCACCAATTATATTTATATACTACACTGTTTTTAGCTGCCCTCATATTTACACTTCAACTGACATACCAACAGTTTCACCCCCTGCTCTTCTATTACACTGACCTAACATTTCAGCTGTCTGCACTTAAACTTATATTTCTGGTCATTGCAGTGTTTAACCTTCAAATGACATATCGACTGCTTTGATCGCTTACACTTTAACTGGCACTTCAGCCCCATTCAGTACAATGCTTAAATCCTTTCAGTGCTCAAATGACATGTCATATCCTTAAGTGTGTTAACTTAAGCAGAAACTCCTGTAATTTGATGACCCAGATGCAGACCACAGACAAGATTATGATGAAATGCTTTAATGATACAAGCCTTCTGGTAAGAAGGGTACAGACACAAAGGCAGGGTAACAGGAGTTCACAGATAATATAACTGACAGTAGAAAGGAGCTTTACAGGTAACTGAGCACACAAGGGATGATGGTAAAAGGGGATGGCAAAAGTGAACAGGGCAGACTAGTATACAGGTAAATATAATGGCTGTTATAAAGGCAAGCAGCAAGAACACAACAATTGGCTGGCTCGGGACAAAGAAAACAATAAAATGGGTAAGGGAACAGACTAACTCATCTAAGTACTGTTATAATGGAGGCATGACTGGCTTATGAAAATGCTACAACACAAATTACACAGAACAGTGGGGACTATAAAGGCAGCCAAGAGGCAGGCAACAGGAATTAAATGATAACACACTGAGTGGAAACTAAATATGCAACAAGCTGGAACGAGGACCAGGCTGAGTTGTAGTCACAGAAACAGTTTGTCACGACAGGCAGGGCAAGCAAACAGTTCAGACTTGGAGCAGACTAATAATCAAAACCAGGGAGAAGCTAGAGTCTATAAATAATGTAGGCAGACAGAAAATTAGGAGCTGATAGAGAAGTCCAAAGAAAACAAATGTCCATTAATGGGCGAATCCAGCAGTTTGTACAGGGAAAAGGCAGGGTCAGAGTTCAAAGGAGAAACCGGTTCAGAACCAGGATAAACAAGAAAAGCAAATACTGGAAAGCCACGAGTGGCAAATTCTACAGCAAGTAAATCCCAATGCCCACATTTGTGTCCACATTTAGTCCCACCCACATAAGATATGAGGAGAGAGGAATCGAGGAAACACCTTTTATAGACGTGATATATCCTTTCCTCTGATCTGTCATCTGAAACATCCAGTAACCTGTTGATTTCCGATTAAGGGGCAGGACAAAGGCTGAGATCATGACAGTAATGGCTTACCATTTTAAAGCATTTGAAATGTTTACATTGTTTCGAAAGCTTCAAAGATTCAATATGTTGAGACATTCTACTATTTGAGATTATCAGTTAACCTATCAGGATTTACATCATGGGTTTTAGTCTAGTGTAATGTTGGATTAATGGCAGCTTACTATGTTGTATGAACCATACATAATTATACCATTAAATGAGTATACTATGATCTCACCATTCACTACGCAACGGTGATGCAGCTTATGGGGGCATTTGCTCTGTATTACTGTGAATGCTCTTGACAACACTGCTGTTCAGATCTATTTACAGATTCTTATAAAATGCCAAAATGGGGCTAGCGCTATAATCTTGTGAGGCCATATAACACTGTAATCAGTTTTTAGTATGAACAGTAAAGTTATATTATCACTGCTGATGCCAAAATGCCAAAGCAGCACTCTTTTAAAGGATGCTTTCTGTTGCTCTGTTCAGCAGCAGGCAGAGGATAGAGAAGGGAGAGAAAACAGATGACATGCCCCATTAACCAAGAATCTGATTCATACCCAGAACCTAGTGAGTAAATTGTGTGTATCTGATACACCAGGACATCCCCAAATCACCAGCATAAACAGATAATCTGTAGAATGATTCGTTAAAGGAAGTGGAATGTGCTTTTAAAAATAGATTATTTCCCACTACGTTTGCTTAGTATAGCAGAAGATTTTTTTGTTGGTGGCATGTTACAATACACTGTATGTATTTTTATAAGTTCTTTATGTTATAAATTTTAAATAAAGTAAAGGCTATTGAATCATATGTTCTCAAGAAAAGTAAAATTGTACTCTCCAAGTTAAATGACTGGAGTGTCTTAAACGATCCAGTGATACCTCCTTGCTCTGCGGATTTTGTATATGGAAGTAAATCCCTGCCAAAATATCAAAGCACAAACAAACCTCACTGTCAGTGCTACTCAGTTTGCAACTCAGCATCTGCGAGCATGCAGGAACACATTTGTAAATGCATATTTGAGAGCACAATCCCGAACGTGCATGCGCTTGTTTTTCAGTCTGTACTCTCAGATTTCTCCACTGGGGTTTGTGTGAAAGTCTGCCGGTTCCAGAAGTTTTGAAAGTGCACAAAACAAATTGCGAGAAATATTAGTTTGCAAATCAGAATTTGAGAGCGCACAGGCACAGGTTTATAAGACCAGAAACAGAGTGAGGGAGGACAGAATCATAGCATAAAAGCATAAAAGGTGATTTTACTCTTGCAAATTCCTGCCTATGTGCTCTTAAATTATGATTTCCAAAGTGAAGAGCTCTCACAACTTATTTTGTATGCTTTCAAAACTTGTGGCACCAGCACTAAACCCCAGGGGAGAAATCTGAGAGCACAGACTCAGAACAAGTGCATGCATGGCTGGGATTATGCTCTCAAATCTGATTCTGCAATTACAAATCTGTGTCTGCACACTCTCTGATGCTGAGTGGTAAACTGAGTAGTGCTCAAAATGTGGCTCATACACCTTCTAATGTTTTGGTGAGTTACTTCCATATTTGTGGCTTTATAATAACATCACACTACCACGATAGAGTATTAATTTCGATGACTGGAAGAGGGACTTTGTCACTTGAGCCTACACAAATATTGGTTTTGGTGTGTTTCCTTTATCCAGGTGGCAGCGTCACCTCTCAGTCTAGTTACTTCCTTGATTAGAGCAAAGGAGAGTTGCTGTCTGGTGGGAACTTAGTTTGAATCCTGACCTACTGTTAGAAAAACAGCTCTCTAGCAGATAATAAAAACAATCCTGATTATTGAGGTAACTGTTGTTTTGAACAAAGATGATTATTAATATTATCTACTGATGGTAGACATCAATTAAAGATTGCACTATTCAATTAATAATTCACGTTTTTGTCGTTTTGTCGTTATTACAGCCTATGACTGATTTATGATTTAGCAGTAGTGATTGCTGCAATTAAGGATTATTTTCATTATTTATGAATCTGACAAATGTTTTTTTAATTAATACTTTGAGTTTTAAAGTGCCATGTTTTGTCCAACTAACAGTTCCAAACCCAAAGGTATTCAGTTTTATAGTGATGATACAGTGATGCTCTCCTGTATCACAACCTACAGTGGGAGTATTTCACTGCATATACAAGTGAAAACAAGTTAACATTCAGGTTGGCTGAGTACTCTTTATTATTAGCAAAGGTTAATGTACAAAACATTCAAGTAGCAGCAGTGCTCACAGTCACTTTGTGGGTTAAGTGCTTTTTGCAACCTGGTGTCTGAAGTCTGAAGCTCAGGTGGTGAGATATAGAGGAACTCTTCTGACAGCTCTGAGGGAAATGGGAGCATCATCAGTAAACCTTATGTTTACCAAAAGGTGTTTTACCCCAACTACAAGCTTTGCCTACCCATAATCAAAAGCTTTTGTGTGCTTAAACCAGCCCCTAATGCTGACAGATCTGACAACACTCATATGAATCATTTTTGTTGCAGACAGTTTTAGACGTCACAGACAAACAATATTGCTCTGTTGATGAGGGTATCAAATTAGAAAAAACTCATACTGCATGGTCCATTTGGAAAGGCAAATGATACTTTGTCATTTTCTTCAAAGTGCTTAAATGGCATAGCAATATCTCTGTCACTCCATATCATCAAATGACCCAGTTTTGTTGGAGGAATACTGTTCATCAGCTGGTTCAAACAGGTCACAGGGATTATTACTGTGTTTTGCATAAATTTGCATTGTGATGTATCACCTCTTCACCTTTGAATTGTTGCTCTAATGAAGGAGCATCTCAAAGTAAAACAGGGACTTGAGGTCTATGATACTTGTTTTCCAATGGAGCAGGAGAAGAATTACTGACAGAAGGTGGAGTGAAAGAAAAGAAAATGCCCAAAACTCTGAGCTGACATAGTCCCTGTTTGGGATTCAGTGTGGCTGCAGAAGGATTGAGGGCAAGCCATAGAGCTGACCGATGTCCTGTCCAGGGGCTGTACTTAAACTAAACTAAACTCTGAGCCATCTTAGTGTGAATGAGGCTTTCTTCCCCCCAGAATCTTCCACTGCTGCCCAACTAAGCTTCTCCAAGAATTCCCTCATCTGTCCACTTATAATGCATCCTGCAGGGTAAGCAAAATTAAATAGGCTTTCTTTAGTAAAATGTTAACAATGGGAGCCCACAGTTGTTGGCTCATAACCTGTCATGCTCGTCATCACTCACTATCCCATCTCACCCTGCTCACTACTGTGTAATGTAGCAGAAGTGCTGTTAAAATGATTTTTGCCCAAAGCATTTTGACTATGGCATTTACATGAGGTATAGGAGCACATAAGATAGATGGTGTTTCCTGCCACTGGGTCTCTACAGAGACTTGTTGATAGATGTGTCAAGGAAATGCCAACATGAGCACCAGGCAGCTCCTTCCTTGTTATGAATGCTCACTGATATATTTAAAAAGCTGTAGGTTGTAGGAAGAACTGACTTAGGGACAGTTTATAATTTTTATATTTTTATGCCTCTGAACTGGCAATAGCCAGGGTCAGAGGCATTATGTTTTCAGGTTGTCCATCTGTCCGTTGTCGGAAGTCAACCACTTCCTCATCGGGTTTCAGATGATGGAAAAAATATTCAGTCACAATACACCACAAAATACCAAAGTGCACTTAATTAATAATTACCTTTTATTCACAGATGCGCATCTGGAGATCACAGCAACAGCCAAAAATGATCTGATCTGAACTTTCTAACAATGTGTATTATATACTATTCTTCCCGCCTACTTACATTCCTTAGGATGCAGCTGAGATCAATCAGCACCCAACCAAAGTTGCTATCCCACCATACACAATACTTCTCTCATGACAGTTAAACCTTCCTCCCTAAAACCAAGGTACTTTTTCTGTGATCAAAGGCACACATACACATAATGATTACATGAACACTCAGTAATGCTGAGAAAGTTAAAACTTGTCCTTATCAGTTCATTAAATGTAAAACAGTGGAGTGTAGCCAGACATCTTATGTCCACTGATTTCAATCATTCTGCTCCTTGCTGTGACTCCCTCCATGTGAAGCAGTGCTGAGCATCACTCTCATGAGCACATCACAGTGTTTAGAGTGGATACACATTGTAGTTAATTAAAACATGGTTAAAGGTTACATTCTTGTTTAGTTCAATTACATGAAACAGTGCTCATACTTCAAACTCAGTGAAAGTTACATTCCATCTAGTACATAAGACTGGTGCTTCAGTTACAGTGTCTTCAAACAGTCTAATATTCCACAGCATGTAATCATGTATGTATACTATGACCAAATGAAGGCCACACTTTTATTTCCAAAAACAGTGTCATATTAAGATAAGAATTTCCAAACAGTGTTTGTGCTGCAATCATACAGGAACATCAATATTTCATATAGTGTATAAAGATACTAGTGTTTTCTTCAATATATATATTCTTGTGTGCACAGTGAAGTGTTAATGCCTGAAGTTGCAATGTCTTACACAGTTAATATCTAACACCGTACATCCATGTATCTATATGATCGTGAACGTGTTAAGTCAGAAACACCTTGAGGGAATTTCTTCAAATTTAGCACATGTCCACTTGGACTCAAAGCTGAACTGATCAGATTTTAGTGATCAAACGCCGAAGGTCACTGTCACCTCACCTCATGTCTGTCCCATTGTTGTGAATGTGATCCCTCATGAACTCCATAAGAGAATTTCCTCAAAGTTGAACTGCTTAGCTTTTGGTGGTCAAAGGTCAGTGACCTCACTTATGTCACATTCCCATGAATTATGGTTGGCAGAGGCACAGAACTGCAAAGCAGTAATTGTAGTTCCAACTGTCACATGAAAAAATGTCTTCTGTAAAAAAAAATCTGTCTGTGTCGGATTCTGTGTTTGATTTTCTGTTACTTCCCCCTTCCCCACCCCTATCGCTAGGCCCTCCAGGTGGCTCTGGCTGAAAACCAGGGGGAGGTGGACTACCTAACCTCAGCTGTGCAGCAGGTCTTCCAGAAAGCTCCACCAGAAATCAGCCAGAGGTAAGATATGGAAAATAATTAAGTGATAAGTAATCTATTAAAGTAAACACTTAACCAATATTGCTATATTGATAGATTTCAGCACTGATCATACTGGAGCATAGTTGGCCTGGCCGTCAGGGTCAAGATTTTGTCATAGACAGAGAACAACTTAAAACACATTGTTTATTTCCATTCATTCTGCCTATTAGTGTAATCTCTAATACCCCAGTTCTTTTATTGGACAGATCTGAATAATGAAGGAGTCCATCTTTCTTCATTTTAGTGCTGATTTATTTTTAAGCCACAAATAAAGATTACAGAACACAACCCAGGTGGCTCCCTGCTCCAGACAAGCTAGTGGAAGTGAGGAGTCCCAGAAACACAGAGCCTAATACATTTATAAGTTTTGGGCTAACCCCTTACACAGACAAAATACAACGCATCATGAGATGGATGAGATGACCTTCTTCTCTTATCTTATGCTCCACATGCTTCGAGCACTAGTCATAACAAAATGAAGAATTTCAACGTGTGTATTGTCTCGTGGTGCGTAACTAAGACATTCATTCAGACATAATATTCTAACACAAGATTAATACAAGAAAACAACTGGTGTCATAGTACACTTTTCAGAATCAATGTTCTATCTGTCAGCCTTGAAACAGAGCAGACTTTAATTCTTACTAAATTGTATTACTAATACATTTGATTCAACACATTAATGTCTAATAATTATCTGACTGATTTATTAATTTCTAACAAATCTCAGCACTTTGTTACTTTGAGGAGTTGGTGCTGCCTTTCAGTTTTATTCAACAAAATAAAAACTCCAGTAGCAAATGTAGAGTGGGGGCTTAAAGCTCAGTAATACAAGAAGTATTGCATCAAGAAAGTACAAGTTTTGCTAAAAACTAACATTTAAAACATTAAAATTTCTGCAACAGGAGCAACAACTAAGTTGGGTGTTCTCAAGATGCTTAAAGCAGTACCTCACTGCATAAAACATTCCTTTTTATGTTCAGTGTAAGAAAATGAAGTTGAATATATTCTTGGCTACTTTCTCCATTGCTTCAATTAATTACCTGAGCAGAAAGTCTGCACATGTAATGGATCATTAAAGAAAGATCCAGTCAAAAGCCAGTAAGCCTCCATGATTTTCTGTGCTACAATAGGTATCGCACAGAGCTGGACACCATCATGGCGCGTTGGAGACAACTCGGCACCACGCTGACAAACAACACCCAGAGAATTCAAGAGCTCATGGCCAAACTGATGCAGTTTGAGGTGAGAAAGTGAATACTGTTATAACATTATACAGGACCTGATATCAGTCAGCATTGATTATAAAGCCTTGCATACAGCTAAACCAATCATAAACATAGAACAAAAACATCCTCCACTCAATTGAAATCAGTGACGTGCGGTCAATCTGGAAAAGAAAAAAAAGTTAACCATAAAATATAATAAATGTTAATATTTGTCGGCTGGTGTGTGTTGTAGGCTCTTTTGCCGTTCGAATCCGATGTTGAAGGAATTTTTTTCAATAAAAAATAGCAGAATTTCCGTATGTCCCGTTCAAATACAGGGAGGAGATGCAAACCCAGTAAAAAAGTTACTCGGTGAGGCAAACTGTACGCCTGCCTCAAGGCAGAGGGCGCTAGTGAGCCCACAGATTCTTGCGCTACCTACAATCTTCTTCGTGCTTGTTTATATTTCCTTTACAATCCGCCTTATCAAAATGGAAGATTACATTTCCAAGCTGAGAAAAGTCGCAAATCTGGACTTTCAATCAAAACATTTTTGGCAGTCTGTGTTATGGTTAATCCCCCTCGCCAGGAGGGTGAGGGAGAACTAGGGGTAGGACTCAAGATTGCTGACCCAGGTGCTAGTACAAAACAAAAGGTTTAATGTTAAAACAACAAAGCAACAACATAAATGTCCAAAATACATACAAACGAAGGGGAGTGATGACGGCGGAGACCAGGAACAGGTGCACGCACAAACTAACGGTAGACAATAGGGTAAGTATCCAACAAGACATGTAGCAAAGCTGCGGAGACGAATCAAAACTATGTGGTATAGTGGGAATAGAGTATGTTGTGTGAGGAGTCAAGCCAAAACGCACAGAGACTGTCAGCGTAGCATTCCAATCGCACACACATAAGACGGAGCTGTGTGGGCACGAGGAAGGTTAATGTGTGTGTGTAGTGTAGCGCCTATGTGGTGTGAATAGATTCAAGCCAAAACGCACAGAGACTGTCAGCGTAGCATTCCATTCGCACAAACATAAAGCGGCGCTGTGTCAGTTAGATATGTTCAATATCAGTTAGCTATCAGTAGCTAATGTTCCGGCGACCACGAAGCGTCTGCCAGAGGTTTAAATAAGGAAAAGGTAATCAATCGGGATGCACCCCAGCTGTGTGCGTTGACAAACCAGTTACTAATTACTGGAATGCAACACAGCTGAGGTGCAGAGCCCATAAAATGGAGAAAACAAAGAGAAAAATGGAGGAGAGGCAGCGGCCGGCCACCGGCGCTGACAGTATTTATACAGAACGAGTTATTGTACTGTTTTCAGACATTTGTTTTAATATTGGATTCGAATGGTAAAAGGGTTTGTAATACATACCAGCTGACAAATGGATTTCGTGTACAAGTAAAGGTAAGAGCATAAACTTTTATTATTTCTAGTTAGAAATAAGCTCAACTGGAATAAATTTTAACCTCAAATTAAATATGGGTCACGTTTGTGTGAAGAATGTTGATATGAGATATAAAACATAATGCATTGTCTGTTAACAGACAATTTGTTAATGGTTCATTTGTATTTGTAAATCTGACTGTAAAAGAGTCAGTGCCTCACCAGCTGTCAACCTCACCGCACGTCACTGATTGAAATCCAAGCCTGATTTAGCTTTTATTTGACAGACATGGGCTTGGTTTTCAGGTAAGTCATCAAACATCACAGTACAAAAATGAACACTCTCCCTCATAATTTAAGTAAGATTTGCATATTTCAAAAGTCACTGGTTTGGAAATATTAGTTTATTTGCACTAAATTAAGCATAGTTTCCAGGCTTGTTTATTCATTCTCTCCTCTGGCTCACAGTTTATGGGTACAGGGTGCATATCTGCTGTCCTTCCAGTTAGGTCCTTGAGATTTAATCAAAATAGATAAATAACATTAAAAAAAAAAAACTTGTGGTGTGTGGTGAAAATGTTTCTTTGGTTGAGCACAGCACTCAGACTAGGAGGTCGAATAATAGCAGTTCTATTTAAAACAGTATATAGTGCATAACATTCTGCCTGTCTTTTGTCTTCCTGTTCCAGAATGATGTAAAGACTTTAAGGAAGTGGATGGCAGATGTAGATGTCTTCTTGAATGAGGAATGGCCGGCACTGGGCGACTCTGAAGCTCTAGAGAAACAGTTGGAGCAGTGCACAGTGAGGAAACAACTTACTTGCATTTGTTTCTAAAATATTATAAAAGCTTGTCATTACAACTGTTGAGAACATCTCAAAATGCCCCCACAAGACTGATAAAAGGCTGACAGTGGTTTAAACAGATTATATTAAAGTGCAACCTCTGTGTAACCCCTGACCCGCAATGTGATTGACCAGGCTCTGGTGAATGACATCCACACCATCCAACCCAGTGTTAATGGCATCAACGAGGTGGGCCTGTACCTGAAGAAAGAGGCTGAGCCACCATTTGCCATCCACATCCAGAAAGAACTGGATGACCTCAATGCCCAATGGGAGAATGTCTGCAAACAGGTGTGTTGACCTTTAACTAGAGTGTTTGTTTTCCTGTGCTCATGTGTCTATATAACACTGAGTGTTTGTGTTGGTGTGTGTGTTTTCCCCTTGTCAAGGCCTATGCTAAGAAGTCAGCTCTGAAAGGTGGCCTTGATAAGACCATGGCTCTGAGAAAGGAGATGCAAGAGATGCAGGAGTGGATCAACCAGGCTGAGGAAGACTACCTGGAGAGAGACTTCACATACAAGACCCCTGAAGAGCTACGCAAGGCTGTGGAAGAGCTCACGGTGTGTGAGTGTGTGCAGAATGATGTTGTGGAGGATCTGAGAGTAGGGAAGTAAATCTCCACCAAAACGTTTGAGGGTGCACTAACCACATTTCAAGCACTACTAAATTTGCAACTGAGCATTTCAGAGTGCACAGGCAAAGATTTTTTAAGTGCATAATCAGATTTCAGAGTATAATCCCAGCCATGCATGCACTCATTAATGAGCTTGCACTCTTGGATTTCTCCACTGGGTTTTATATGAAATTCTGTTGGCAGCAAAAGATTTAAGTGCTATTCAGTTTGCAAGTCAGAATCTGAGAGTGTGCAGGCATGGATTTGTAAGAGCAGAAACAGATTTGAGAGTGAGGGAGGACAAAATCATGAGCATAACAGATGATATGAATGAGTACCAAGGATTCTCCCTCACTCTCAAATGTGATTCTGCTCTTACAGATCTATGCCTGTGCACCTTCAAATTCTGACTTGCAAGCTGAATAGTGCTCGCAACTTGTTTTGTGCTCTTTCAAAACTTTTGGTACTGACAGTGAAGAAATCTGAAAGTGCAGACTAAGAAACAAGTGTAAACATGGCTGGGATTATGCTCTCAAATTAGATTCTGCACTTACAAATGTGTCTTTGTGCTCTCAAATGTTGAGGTGCAAACTGAGTAGTGCTCAAAATGTTGACACCCTCTAATGTTTTGGCAGTGATTTACTTCCATATTGGGAGTGTGACACAGAGAAAGAGAGGGAAGCAGGAAGTGAAACAGGAGACTTTATGAAAATGAATGTGTTGATTGCTGTGGTTTGGCGCTCACAGGCTGTCATGCTTGCAGTAGACGCCCCTGTGATCACCTCTGAGAATGATTTCCCAACAACATTGTGTCATAGTACTGAAGAAAATGAATGGCTGAATATTTTCAACTGGTATTTTTACGAGTATGATTCAAATTGTTTATACTGTTGATATGTTTTCCTCCTCCCTCCACCTGGGAGCTATGGGATTCCCCATATTCATTCATGTACCAGACTCGGGCAATACACTCAGTTCTTGTTAGCCTGTTAGCCTGTGAATATTACTCCTGACTCCTGCTGTGTGAGAGACCCACAGTGGAGGCCCAGGTCTCACCGACTTTGTGCAGCTGCTGCAACTGTTCTCTTTTCTCTGTCACTCTATTTTGAGCCCAGTTAATTCCAGGTTGATTACGCCTGGCTCTCTTTTCATTGTTAAAACCAGCTCCTTTTCTTTCTTCTCCTCAATCTTTCCCTTCTCACAGCTTTGTATCTCTTTTTTAAGCCCCCTCCTCTCTCAGTCCCTCCATTTCTCTGTTCACTGCCATACTTTTTTAGCTTTCATATTTCTAATTCAATATGTTTGTGATGTAAATTTATGTCACTGTTTGCTTTGTGATATACCCAGTAGCCTGGACAGTAGCAGTGTCCTTCCATTCACCCCTCCTCCTGAAAAAGTTTACTTCAGAGTCAAATTGAAAATTAAAAATTGATTTCACTCTGCTTGCTCATGCTAATCCTCTCTCCTTTCACCTCTTCTTTCTCTCCTCTTCTCCTTTGTTTAGCCTCTTGATTCCCCCTTCTCCTGCTCCCTCCCTCCCTTGGAATGTATTCACTACACTCCTTTATTCATTAATTCATTGGCCTACTTGTTCATTCCATCTCTTGACACTCAACTGAAGCTACATCAATTCATTTTTGTGTACATCCATTCATTAAACCCTCTTTTCTCTTTCTTTCACTTGTTTTTTATCTTTTGCCATCTGAATTCTCTTTCACCGTTGGGTTGACTTTTAAGACCTTTATTAATATAACAAGGGTGGTTCATGCGGACAGACTAAATCAACTAAAGTTTCTTTTGACACAAGTTGTTAGGGAAACAGCCTTACAGTCTGTGCTGACAATAGAAATTCTTAGAGCTCAATCCAGTCATTTTATCTACATTTCTGTTTCATCACTGATTAAAGAAATGAGAAGTAGCATGTTGTTTGTTTTGTTTTGTTTTATCCTTGGACAGCACTAGGCTTCCCCTTGCTTGCCACCTTTATGCTAAACTAAGATCATTGACTCCTAGCCCTGTCTTACAGAGGACAGTTGACTGGTCCAGTCAACTCACAGTATAGTTTCTACAGTTGTGCACACTAACTGTGCTGTCCTTTCTCTATCAGAGGGCCCAGGAAGAGGTCCACTCCAAGGAGCTAAAGGTGAAACTCCTCACCAACAGTGTGAACAGTTTCATTGCCAAAGCCCCACCAACAGCCCATGATGCCTTGCGTTTGGAGCTGGATGTGCTGACAGCCAACTACCAGTGCCTGTGTAACCGCCTGGATGGGAAATGTAAAACCCTAGAGGTATGAGATTTATTTTGAGTCTGTGTTCTCTATGATTATTTGTAACTGGTAATTGGGTGAGTTGGGTGTGGTTAGGTAAAGACCAAATGCAATTTCAATTGCATTTAGTCCCAAGGTGATCATGCCTGTCCCTGTTGTGTCACAGCTCTCACATACACATAAAAACAAGTCAGTTTTAATGAACACATGATGTTTAAGCTGAAGGTTCATTCAAAAATGTGCCTAATAAATACATGTTGAAGATTCATTCATTAGTTGAAAACATTCCCTTTGAAAACTGCAATGTGTTCTGATATCTCTATGGCTAGATAGTGCTATATAGGGAAGTAAGAAAAAAACTTTGTTTAATAATTTATGTGAGCTGACATTATGCTTTACAGCATCCACACTATGCTCTCCTGTTCTTTATTTATTGTGTGGATGCTGAATCAGCATCCATACTATGTTATCCATTATTTCTTATTATTATTGTATGAATGCTGATTCAGAATCCATACTATGTTTTCCTGGTCTTTATTGTATGGATTTTGAATCAGCATCCATACTATGTTCTCCAATTATTGTGTGGATACTATGCAGCCACACTCTTGTTTTCTAATTTTTGTTGTTGTTGTTGTTGTTGTTGTTGTTGTTGTTGTTTCTTCCGTACTTTTTTCGGTCCTCATCTCATCCCACATGCTTTCAGCCCATTCTGGTATCAAAATGTTCAGCTTTTTAAGGGCATTATGGTGTGTACTCCATTTTTTTTTTTTTATAACTTTCATACTTTTTAATAAATTCAGCATTTTTCACAAAAATTTTCCCATTGGAAATGAATGGGAAAGTTTGAACCTTAATATCTCCAGCATACCTTTGGCTAGAAATACCATTTCAACTCATGAGAAGTTGAGCTACCAATGGTGCAACAATCACCTTTATAACTTTCATACTTTTTAATAAATTCAGCTTTTTTCAAAAATAATTTCCCATTCAAAAGAATGGGAAAGTCTTGAAAGCCTCATCCTCTTTGAACATTAATATCTCCGGTATACCTTGGGCTAGAAATGCCATTTCATCTCTATTCAACTTGTGAGAAGTTCAGCTACCAATGGTGCAACAATCTTCTTGATATCTTTTACCGTTCTTTTAGAATCAACATTTATATTTTGTGTATTTCTCCATTCACTTTGAATGGCTCCATTGACTTGAATAGGCACCCTCTGAGCCACATGACTCCCCGCTCTAGCTGGTCTGTCTGTGTTTTTCCAACTACTCCTTGCCACTTTTCTGCTCTTATTATGCCATCCTTAAGCTTTATACACATATAATAGATGAAAATCATAGAGAAATTTGTCAACAATCTATCTATGCCATTGTTATTGTGATGGCATGAATGGTATTTGTGTAAGTCGCACATTTCAGAGAGTACCGTCTCACTGCTCCATAGACTTGCAGTCAAAAAGACGCTTCAGAGGATCCACTATGAAACATCGGGGTATTTGTAAATCGCCACGGTTCCTTCATTTTGTTTAATATCTTAATATAATACAACATTCGAATAACATAACAGGGTGCTGTATATGTATGAAACTGAATGCAGATGTCAGGTTTGCTCGTCGCCACCTCTCTCGCTCTCTTCTCCCTGTCTCTCTCTGCAGATGCTCCCAGCGGAGCTCACAGCTAATTCTCATCAGCTGTACATTTAGGAGCAGCTCAGGCGCGCTGACACCGCCAGTTCGCTCCATCCTGCTAGCAGTTTGGCTGCAGAAGACATTACGATCTACTGTTTATCTCCGCTACCAAAATGCAGTACAATTCTGTCTCTCTGTTACACGCAGTTGGTATCTGTTAACTGAGTGTCTTGTGAGCTATTATACGTGTCCTCACCTGCTACTACTGCAGTATCCTTGTCACTAGTAACCCCTTTAATTGCTTCTACTTTCTTTTCAAGTACTTCTAACAGTACAACCATGTTGTAATGCTATGAAAACTTCAAATGTTAATAATAATAATAATAATCAGATTGACAAATGTTAATAATAATAATCAGATTGACCTTCATGGTAGCATGATAAAGATAACAGAAAATACATTAATATCACAATTGCACAAATAGAAATCCATTACTGTATTTATATTTTTATTTATAAGGCAAATCAAATTTATTTCTACAGCACTTTATAAGCTACTTCCTACTGACCAAATTACTTCACATACATAAACAAACAAAGAAACCAAACATAAAACTGGGAACAAATAAGTCAAATCAGATCATTACAAGTAATGAAACGATAAAATGCAACGATTATAAGACCTAGATTCTTTTGTAGCATTGGAGACAGATGCCTCTGCCATTTTTATGTTTTCAGTCCCAGTTTACCACGGCTGAAGATTTTTTTCCCACTATGCCGCTGCCAGTTTGTATGTGTTCATGTGACTACATGTGGTTATTGTTACTGTGGCTGTTTGGTCAAACAGAGTATGGTGAACGATGGTCAGAGTGTACAATCTGCTCAGTGTTTGTCTGATCTGCAGAAGCGACATCATGTCATCCATGTTGGCTTGTCTCATGCTCTCCAGGGCTGATGTGATCTCTGGATTCAAATAAAATCATGTCTCATCCATGTCCAGTTGGTGCAGTCTGCTAAGGGAGGTCACTCTGCTGATAGCTATATAAGCCATGCCACTTTCAAAAATGTGCTTCAGTGAAACTACAGCTGATGTTCTTGTCATTCTCTGAACCTTGTGGATTGTACCACTCCTCTGTTTCAGGTTGTGTGGTCTTTATATGTACACTTATATGTGTCAGCTGCACTCCATGCTCTGCGATAACTGTTCCATCCAGCTGTTTCATTGTCCATTTTGTGTTCAATCTTAGTTAATCATTCTGTTCATCTCATCCTTCAGCTATATCAACAAAGTACTTCAGCCATTTCTTCTCAACATACGGCTGTTTCAGCAATTGATTTCAGACATTTTCAGAGCGATCCTCATGATGTTTCATTTCAATAGCCACACTGTAGTAGTCCTCAGGGTGTAAGACTACTCTCTCTCTCTCACTCAGTCACTCTCATACACAAAGACCTACTGTCTTACCTACTTTGTGGGGACCAATGAAAAAATGTTCCTATCTTATTAAGTTCAGCATTCTTTCAGCTAGAAA
>NW_018128043.1:371039-372034 GCF_001952655.1 Monopterus albus
CCTGCTTGTATTTATTGCATCTTATCCTACAGATTATTCAAAAAAGAATGTCAGCCATTTCTTCTCAACTATTTCAACAAAGAACTTCAGCCATTTCTTCTCATCCTTCAGTTGTTTCAGCAATTGATTTCAGGCATTGTCAGGGCGATCCTTCAGATAATTAGCATCCACATGCATTTTCGACAGGAAATGCACTTCTCTAGTCATTTTTTTGATTTCTTCCGTACGTTTTTTGGCACTTAATTTCTTCAGCATACTTTCAGCTGCAAAAGCCATTAAGGTATCAAAATGTTCAGGTCTTTAAGGACGTGTGCTTGTATTTTTATTGTTTGTAACATTTATACTTTTTAACTTTTTTAGCAAATTTTGCCCCATTCAAATGAAAGGGAAAATTTTTCACATCTTCATATCTTCAGCATACCTTCAGCTAAAGTCACCATTTCAACTAATAATTATTCAGCAACTCTTCAGCTATTCATACTGTAAACAGATTTTTGATATTTTTTTATGATTTTTGCATAATTACCGTTTACATTTGATGTGTCATTTCAATAGCCAAATGCTAGATGTTCTCAGTGTGTAGGATTACTCTTTCTTTTTCACACACACACACACACACACAACCCTACTTGTTTTACATACTTTGTGGGGACCAATCAGAAAATGTTCACATCTTAATAAGTTCAGTATACTTTCAGCTAGAAAAGCCATTCTGGTATCATCATACTTTTGAGAATATTCAGCATTTATTCTGAAAATTTAACATCAGCATACTTTCAGCTATCAAAATGTTCAGCTCTTCAAGGACATTCATGCTTCTATTCAGAACTTTTGTAAACTTCATACTTTTAAAATATTTAGCTTTATTTGAAAATCTTGCCCCATTCAAATGAAAGGGGACATTTTTACTTCAGCATACTTTCAGCTATTAAAATGTCCAGCTCTTCAAGGACATTCATGCTTCTATTCAGAACTTTTGTAAACTTCATACTTTT
>NW_018128043.1:372198-378244 GCF_001952655.1 Monopterus albus
TTTATATTTATATTTAGTGGAAACTGTTAGTTTTTTTTCACAAATCTTCCCAAGCCATGTGTCATTACTTTTACACCTTCACATAGACAATGTATTAACATGGTCCCAATGTCCTCAAACGAGTACTTCATAGTTAGAAGCCTCCTAACTTGTTACTATTGCTAAAAGATGTCAAATTTATATACCATCTCAAACTACAGACATTAAAAAGCATAAATTAGCAGGTTTCAACCATGAAATGTTTTTAGGTTTTGTACCTTGTCCATTTTTATTTCGGGCTCGGCTGTAGAACATCTTGGCTGAGATTGACGCCATCTTGGAATTATAGTAACACATGTAATGTGCATTTCCTACCACAAGATGGTGGTAAAAGTGTCTAAATATGAGGACAACAGGTCTAAGTTGAGAAGAAATAAAGTATATGGTGCAGGAAAATGTGCGGTCCTCATATGAGGACGCAGGGACTCTAGAGGTTAAGGTATCAAAATGTTCAACTCTTTAAGGACGTGTGCTTGTATTTTTTTGTGTGTAACATTTATACTTTTTAACATATTTAGCTTTTTTTCAGCAAAATTGATTGGGAAAAATTTTCACATCTTATCTTCAGCATACCTTCAGCTAAAAACACAATTTCAACTAAACTATTCAGCAACTCTTCAGCTATTCATACCGTAAACAGCTTTTTGATATTTTTTTTTTACAGTTTTTGCATAATTAGCATTTACATTTTATGTGGCATTTCAAAAGCCACACTCTAGTATTTCTCAGTGTGTAGGAATACTCTTTCTTTCTCATACACTTACATAGACACACAAACACCTTTTTTTAAGGACATGTGCTTGTATTTTTGTTGTTTGTAACATACTTTTTAACATTCAGCTTTTTTCAGCAAATTTTGCCATTGGAAATGAATGGAAACATTTTTCACATCTTAATATCTTCAGCATTCCTTCAGCTAAAACCACCATTTCAACTAATAACTATCCAGCAACTCTTCAGCTATTCATACTATGGTTTTTGCATAATTACCGTTTACATTTTATGTCTGCTTTCAATAGCCACACTCTAGTATTTCTGTGCGTAGGACTACTCTTTCTTTCTCATACACACAGACGCACAAACACCTACACACACAACCTATTTGTTTTACCTACCTTGTGGGGACCAATGGGAAAATGTTCTAGAAAAGTCATTCGGGTATCAAAATGTTCAGCTCTTCTGGCACATTCTAGCTTGTATATTTCTTTTTTGTAACATTTATACTTTTTATAATATTCATTTTTTTCTCAGCAAATTTTGCCCCATTCAAATGAATGGGAAAAATGTTCACATCTTACTACATTAAGCATACTTTCAGATAGAAACACAATGTCAACTGTTACTCAGCAACTCTTCAGCTATTCATACTCTAAACAGCTTTTTGATATCTTTTACGATTTCTTGCACAATTGATGTTTTCATTTTGTTTCATTTCAATAGTCACATTCTAGTAGTCCTCAGTGTATGACTACTCTCTCTCTCACACACACACACACAGCTACACACCAACACACACACCTACTTGTTTTACATACTTTGTGGGGACCTGCAGGATTTTCACATCTTAATAAGTTCAGCATAATTTCAGATAGAAAAGCCATTTAGGTATCAAAATGTTCAGCTCTTCAAGGACATTCCTGATTTATTACATCTCCTCCTTTAGATTATTCAACAAAGAACGTCAGCCATTTCTTCTCAGTTGTTTGAACAAAGAACTTCAGCCACTTCTTCTAATCCTTAAGCTGTTTCAGCAATTGATTTCAGGCATTTTCAAGATGATCTTTCAGCATCCACACACATTTTCCACAGGAAATGCATTTCTCTAGTTAGTTCTTGATATTTATTTTTTTATTACTAAAATGCCCTAAATGGTGAATCTAGAAAATTTTGGACAGGGTATTATTTAACAAAATTAATTTGACCAATATCAATTATAAAGCATCAGAAACATGTTAGTAGTATTTAAGGCAACAAATTGTTGTTGTTGTTGTTCATTTTGCATTCCTTAATACTGAGAAGCATGGCATTTTGACACTGGCAGGGGTGGCCAATCAAATTGCCATAACAGGGCACCCCTGGTCTCCACCCATGCCTAACAGATGTGATTGAGCTCAGAATTCAGGTTCACTGATGTTTTGGGCTTGCTTTGCTTTGCTGCTTCAGGCACTGGATGTTTTCACTGTGTGTATACAGTAACATTATGAAATTTGAAGACTACCAGCAAATTCTGGGGCCCAATGTAGGGCCCACTGTCAAAAATTCATGGGCCTTAACAGCAAGACAGTGACAATGACCCAAAGCAGACTTCAAAAAGCACCAGAAATTGTTTCAGACAATGAGCTGTAGAGTTCTGAAGTGACCAGCAATGAGTCCAGATCTAAATCCCATAGAGCACTGGTGGAGAGATCTCAGAACAACAGCTTGGAGAAGGAACCCTTCAAATCTGAGAGACCTGGAGCAGTTTGCAAAAGCAGAGTGGTCTGGAATTTCAGTAGAGAGGAGGAAGAAACTCACTGATGGTTACAGGAAGCACCTGATTTTTGTCATTTTGTCCTAAGAGTGTGCTACCAAATATTAAGTTGAGGGTGTCAATAATTCTGACCAGTTTATTTTTGGAATTTTGTGCAGAATATATAAGATTTGGCTTTTTCCTCTGCTTTTTCGTATTGTTCTAATGCAAACAAACACAAAAAAAACTATGTGAGTACCAAAGCTCTTACATCATCTTTATTTCCTCTAACACAAACTGTTATGGTACATCTTCTGCTTTTCTTCATTTACCAGCGGTGCTTTTTCTCTGTGTCCTTATCCCTTTCTGTGCCTCCTAATGATTTTGTGTATATGTATGAATGCTGTACAGGAGGTGTGGGCATGCTGGTGTGAGTTGCTCTCCTACCTGGTGCAGGAGAACGCCTTCCTGGACCAACTGGAGCAGAAAGTGGACGAGACAGAAAACCTGCAAGGAGGAACAGAGAAGCTACAGGAGGCACTGGATGTGAGTATGAGTAGTGTTAGATTTTACCCAAGTTATTTTATTGAAAGTGAGAGAAGTGAAGACAGGAGAGGAGTGTTTAAAATCAACAGAAAGTTTACTCAAAGTCTGGGCACAGGTGAAGTCTTATAGCGCTGGGGTCAGTGAGACAGAGCTCCCGCAGGAAATCCGTTCTCTGAGCCATGAGTTACGTTTTTTTCATTACATTTATCGTCAGGTACAGCATGGTGTATTTGAACAGATTTTAATATCAATATCTTATGCCAAATCATTATGGCCTATTACAAAAAAGTTCAATTCCTCATCTCCAACTTCTGAGTTTGAATGCAGTCAATGCTTGAGTCCAAGTCCAAGTCAAGTCACAAGTTTCGAAAATCAGTACATCATCACTGTATCACTGTTTGTAATATAATGCACATAGAGTATATCAAACAGTTAGTTCCGACATTATTTATTGCTGTATTCAGATATATATCCTCACTGAAATATTAAAACAAGAATATAAACAAATATTTCCTGAATGAGAGGTGAGAACCACCCATACTCTCAAACTGGCTGCATATTAAGAGCCACAGGACTTCGTGGTTGAAATATTCACTCCATGACAGCACAGATAGAATGGTGGTAGATAGAGAGAAAAGATAAGACAAGAAGGAACATTCTTATTATTACATTTACATTTTAGTCATAGAGCCAACACTTTTGCCCAGAGAGACTATGAAAGGGTGGAACATTGTCAAAAGCCTAAATTACTGTCTAAGGAGCAAAAAGGGAAAAACATTTTTTGGCAGTGGACAGAAAAACAGATTATATTAGCATAAGAGTTTAGAGTCTTCTCAGAGGGTACTGGTGTTATGTAACACAGGAAAAGTATATACAGTAGAAAAAAAGTGAATCCAGTGGAATTTTTCTTGTATCTTGCAATTAGAGAAGTTGTGGTTGACTGACCTTACTGAGGGAAAAAAAGTGAAAAGCTCATGTGTTAATAAGCCTAACTTGTTAATTTGCTTAAAACTTCTGCAGATCGCTTTAGATTTTACATCCAGGAATTTGGTGAGATTATGCAATGCAAAACGCTTAAATCCTCCTGAGCAGGATGCATTCATTCATTTAAGTCAGAACAGAACAGCAAAAATGCAAATACCTTCCTTCTTAAAGTAGCTGGATTTCAATGTGCTAACTGGCCTGCTGACACCAGTCAGACAGACCTTTGTGGGGATTTCAAAAGATGTGAAAAACTTAAATATCAAGATCAGACAAACAAAGGCTTATTGACCTGCATTAACCTTGACATGTCAATGCCTCATGCTAATTTTCAATGCCCATTTCCTACTTCTTGACTTCATAGAAGCTACCATGCTGAACTTTTAAACCATTCAAATCAAGTAACAAATGAGTGTTATGTAATGCTGGTGAGTGGAGAGTATCTGCTTACATAAAAAGTCCTAATTTGGGGGGGGTGTATGTGTATCTATACAGCACCTGGAGGTCCTTTTGCATCACCCAGAGGACAACAGGAACCAGATTCGGGAGTTGGCCCAGACACTGATGGACGGAGGTGTTCTAGATGAACTGATACAGCAAAAACTAGATGCTTTCAACACACGATGGGATGAACTTATGGCGAGGGTAAGATACACAGTACACTAAGGATGTCCCAATCCAGTTTTTTTTTGTCTCTGATACAATCCTATTCCTTTAATATTAAGTGTCTGCCAATACTGATTTTAATTTGATGCTTGTATTTACATACAGTAAATGTTCATTAAATATGTGACACATTGAAATGAATCTGTCACACTGTATTTTTCAAGAGCTTCTTCATCCAAATACTGGTTTTGAAATATTAATTTTATTTGCTTAATTGATTGATATGAATATAATAATAACTGGGAGCTGGACAACACACTTTCAGAACTATAGATTCATCACAGGGCAGATACTGTACATACTACTTCATATCCATATGTGAACACTCAGTTTGTGTAACCAGTCCAGTTCAGATATCCTTGTTCATGGCGGCTGTCATAGCACCACTGGACAAAAGTATAAAATTCACCGTGTCTACACTGAAAGCACAATGTGCTGGAGGCTCGTGCTCATATCTATACCAGGCATGTGTTCACTCGCGCATAGGAAACCTAAAGCAGGAGTGACATGCGAGCCCGCACACAAGCAGTGTAGACAGCTAGATTGATTAATATACCAGCTTATTGGTTGTGCAACGCGTGTATCTCAAAAATACTACTGAATCTGCACAAATAAGATAATCACTTATAAGTCAAATACAGGACTGCAGTTCTAAATAAGTATCAGAAATGGATCAGATTTATTCTGGCCAATACCAATCCCGTGAAATATGCCTGATAGGCACTGATGCCGATAATTAGTATGAAATTGGGACATACAGTATATCCAGTACAGACATACTGTAAAGACACTGCAATATATACACATTGAGCGAGACATGCTACATATATACACTCAACATTGGTTTGCCTAAATTAGAATAAAAGTTTTAATTGTATGGTAGAGGAAGATTGAGGATGGAAAAGTGTAAATTATGAATTTTTATGTGTAGACCAGTTAATGTCTATAAAACCTAGTTTTAAATGACACACACTGTATGTCCCAAAAGGTTAAAACATGAATTTTTCGTCCATTCAAATCCTTTTCACTGACTTTAAGGCAGAATTCCTCTCGGTTCAGGAATTCATGTCATTGCTGTACCAACAGCAGTCCAATCAGTATTTGAAGGTTCTACTCCCAAACATGATCTTTTTCAGCATCTTCAAAATTCAAGATTTTCATTCAAATCAAATCAAATTTTATTTGTATAGGGCCAAATCACAACAAAAGTCATCTCAGGACACTTTACAAAGTAAGGTCTAGACCTTACTGTTATCAATATTATTACATAGGGAAAACCCAACAAACCCCCCTTGAGCAAGCACTTGGCGACAGTGGGGAGGAAAAACTCCCTTTAACGGAAGAAACCTCCGACAGACCCCGGCT
>NW_018128043.1:381309-385701 GCF_001952655.1 Monopterus albus
TAATTTAGGTGGGCGGGGGGCAGACACAGTCTCTATGGGGTACTGGGAGCGTTGGGTGGGTAGCAGCTGCAAGGAGACAACAGAGAGGCGTGTAAGACTGCGACCCTGCATCCTGGACTCAACTCTGGGTTGTCATAATTTAGGTTGTAAAACAAACTCGTCCAGATTTCTAGGCACCACCCAAAGTGGGATGGATGCCGTCTCTGCTAATCAGACCAGGTTTTCCCCAAAATGTTTTCCAGTTATCTATGAAGCCCACGTTATTTTCTGGGCACCACCTAGACGGCCAGCGGTTGAATGATGACATGCGGCTAAACATGTCATCACTGGTCACATTGGGTAGGGGTCCAGAGAAAACTACAGAGCCCGACATTGTATTCGCCATTTATGAATAAACACACAGTCTAGGCATATAGGAATTCTTGTGCAGGGCTCTCCTGGAGTCAAGTAAGGAGTTTAAAGCCAAAAGAACAAACACTTCGTCTAAATATAAGATCACCCAAGAATACAAAATACAAAAAACAAGAATACCCAAGAATACAAAATAGTTGGTAAAATTGTGGATACAGGAATAAGGTAGCAGGTAAAATGGGCAGTTTCAAATATTGCACATAGTATTGCACATAGTGTAATTGTATATGGTATTCTACTTAGTAGGGTAATGAGGGGTTATTGCACAGGTTTTTCACACTTTGTGTTTGCCATCAGTCTTACTGCGGCAGGGAAAAACCTGTTGTAAAATCTTGTTCTGTGTGTGATGATTGTTGAAGTTCCAAACTTCATCTCGAGTCCAGATATAGTGGAAAGAATTTCAGTCACACACCAAATATCAAAGTGCACTATTACCTTTATTTCACAGATGCACATCTGGAGATCATACATCAAGCAGCCACGAAGATGATCTGAAGTCATATCACCAAAACTGTGTGTTATATAGTATTCTTCCCTCCTTCTAGCACATTCCTGCACCATGCAGCTGGAAATTATCAGTACTCTCCCAAAGATATTCCTGCAGGATGCAGCTGACAATTATCATTACTTTTCCAAAGATATTCCCCCAAGCACAACTCCCTAATTCCAAAGTAGTACATTCTATAATTAAATTAACACACATATTGCTAATGAATTGAGTGAACACACACACACTTACTTCTACTAAATCGAAGGTTATATTCCTTATTAGTACATTTATATAAAACAGTGCTCATGCTTTAATCTGAGTGAAAGTTGTATTCTTTATAAGTGCATAGAAAACTATGCTGGTGCTTGAGTTGCAATGTCTCACTCAACTTAATATCCCACATGATACCATCCGCCTTGCTGTGCCTGACACTGTAAGTGCAGTTTTTGTATCTGAGCAGAGTGTTAGCTGGGTGGAGTGGGTCTCTGATTATATTCTCTGCTCTTTTGTGACAGTGCTGTGTGTATATTGTGTCTATAACAGGCAGTTCAGTCCCAATTATCCTCTCTGCAGTCCTTATGACCCTTTGAAGAGCCTTCCGCTCTGCCTGTGTGGTGTTACCAAACCAGACTGACGCCAGTAGTGAGGATGCTCTCTACCAGTCCTCTATAAGCCTGGGTGAGAGGGTGACAGTTCATCCCAGCTTTCCCGGGCTGCCTGATGAAGTACAGCCGCTGCTGGGCTTTCTTCACTGTGGCAGCTGTGTTCCATGTCCAGCTCAGAGGAACATGTGGCTGTCAGCCCTCTCCACCTCAGTCCCTTTGATGGTCAGAGGGGAGGGGTTGAGTTGTCCTGGTTGGAGACACAGTCGTGAGTGTACAGGGTGAAGAGTTTGGGGCTGAGACAGCAGCCCTGCAGTGAGCCTGTGCTGATCTCAGCAGACACTCTCCCTCCCATTCTGACCTCCTGAGGTCTTACTGTCAGGAAGTCCAAAATCCAGTTACAGAGCCGTCGCATCGTCCACTGATTTGTTGGGGTGGTAGGCAAACTGGAAGAGGTCTACAGTGTCTGGGACGATGTGGTTAATGTGTCTGGGACGATGTGGTTAATATGTCTGAGGACCAGTTTCTGTAAGCACTTCATGGCGACTGATGTGAGCACCACTGGCTTGAAGTCATTCAGAGTGGATGTGTCTGATGTTAGGGACCAGTACAATGATGAATTTTATGAAAATGCAAGGGACTACTGCTTGGGTTAAAGACAGGTTGAAGATGTCTGCGTACACACTAGCTAGTTGGTCCACGCATGCTTTCAGAACTCTAGGGAAGTTCCTTTCATACTTTTCCATCTTCGTACTCTTCATCTTCCCTTTTCTCCTCTTCCTTCATCTCCTCCTCTTCACATTCGTGTCCTCTCCATTCTGCTGTTTACCCTCCTCTGCCTCCTCCTCTTCCTCTCCCCAAGTCTTCCTTTCCTTACTTCTAACTATCATCAGCCATCATCAATGATAACAATACATTCTCAGCCTCTTGTGGTGACAGATTAGATGCACTTGCACGCCCAACACACACATAGAGACACACACTCATTGCCCACTGGGTTGATCCTCCCTAACAACAGAACCGGATTAATGTTCTTGTTGCTGTATGATAAGCCTCCCTTTGTTTGTCTGCCCATCAGAGACAGTGAGTGTGTTTTTTCATTTCAACTTTTTATTTTTTCTGGGAGGAAGTGTCATTGTGTGTATCGTCTGTGTGTGTTAGAACATATAATAGAGGCTAGTGACCCTTGTTTTGGTATGTATATCAGCATGTATGCTTGAGAGGTGAGGCTGGGCTGCGCTGAGCCCTGTTTGTTTGTCAGCTGTAAAGGTGACAGGTATCTGTGGAAAGAAAAATTCTTTTATGTTAAATCGGCATCAGATCTTTAAGCTTGCTTTGTGGCCAGTTTTTTCAACCTTCTGCGGACCACTGAATAAAACTGGACTGGGACTTCTAAGAGTTTGAGGTTCAGCAATTTCACATCTTAGAAAGCAAAACTAACTCTTAATATATAATATCAAAATTATACTTTGATAATGTAATTTCCTTATAGTTTTGTAGAGCTGATATTTTGCATTTAGAAACTTCAAAAACATATCCATATTCTGACTAATTTTGTGCCCATGCGAAATTTGATTTTAGCATTATCAATCCCAGTGAAGAAATTTGTATTTCAGAGCAGTGGGAAGCCACAGTACAGCACTCAAAGACCAACTCCAGTTCTTTTTTACAGAACTGGCCATTCGGATAAATGGTTGCAGTCAAAACAGAACTAAATCAGACAACATATTAAAAAATACTAAAAGCAGATAATTCCACTTTATCCCTACTTTAACTGTACCCCTTTGTGCTCCTGTTCTTACTAGTAAGTGAAGAAAACAGGGAGGGCGGAGTTAAGGAACGGTTCAATTTTCACATCTGTATTAGTACAGCCCATATGTACACTGGTGTAAAATGTCCTGATGTCAGCTTTAGGTACATGAATTTCTATGGACACATTTCAGTTGCTACCAAAAACATTAGGAGGTTCAACACCCATCCCTATGCTTTTGTAATTACTTTTAAAAAACTGTAGAAAACCACAATTTAGATTTTTGGATTGTTATGTGTAAAAAATATATTGCTGCAAGTTGTTTTTATGGAGCTCTATTGTAAGGGGAAAACTCCTATAATTTCATGAGACAATACAACATATAAAGGTATCCTGTGGACCTTTTGGAGCAATGTTTTTAAGAGTGGCTCCCCATTATTTCCTGCACTGTGGGCATGTGGTCTAATACTCAGCCTTGGCCTTGGTTTTATGTTATGCCACTGATTGACAGTTGTTGGCAATACTGTGCCAGGAAATTTAGTAGCAAAGATGAGGAAGAAAAAATGCTAGTAAGAAAACCTGGGGTAAATAACAGATCCGCTAATATTATCCATATTTCCACAATTTGCATCATTTATTTGTGTATTAATCCCACCCACATAAGATACAAGGAAAAGAGGCAAGGAGGCGAGAAGAGTCAAGGAAACACAGTTTTGATGAGAGGGCACCTTTAATCAAAGGCCACGTTACTGTTGTAGAAAGAAATTCTTGATAAAATGATCTAGTGCTATGTTATGTAATTGCAAAACTGTTCAAATAATTGTTTAATCTGTTTGACCTTTGGAAAGACTTGACCTGTGCTCATGAAATGCTTGTGAGTAGGTGCAGAGACTCAGAGCAACAGGAAGTCTTGCAGATACATACTGAGATGACTAAACTGTCTGCACGAGAATGAGGAGCTCTCATGAGTATTTGTAAGTTGGCCTCTGATAACAGAGGCCAAAAGGGGGAAATGTAGAAAGAAATTCTTGATAAAATGATATAGTGCTATGTTATGTATTTGCAAAACTGTTCAAATAATTGTTTAATCTGTTTGACCTTTGGAAAGACTTGACCTGTGCCCATGAAATGCTTGTGAG
>NW_018128043.1:385757-399067 GCF_001952655.1 Monopterus albus
TGAGATGACTAAACTGTCTGCACGAGAATAGTGTGTGGGTGTAAGGTCTGATGGTGTTTGCTTCAGATTATCAACATTTATCAACATATGAAATTCTAGGATTGACATTATAATCTGCATTAGCAAATATGTCTACATGTTTATTTTCGTATGCATTGTAATAGTATCATATGCTTTATGATTTATTTGTGTTAACCATTTCACTTGGCTGCAAGAATAAAGGAGACATGTGTAAGGCTGTAAGAGTAGACAGGAAACCACAGAACAGGAAGTAGACCAGGTCTCATAGCAACGCTGGCGCTCTTCCTGAATCTGCAGACAACAACTAACTGTTTATAAAGACATATGTAGGAGGGTAATGTCTAGGTCGAAAGGTCAGGATATGTTGTACTGAGAATTCAAAATCTGCCTGGCGACAAGATCACCAAATGGGGGGTCAGATTAGAACGAGGTCAAGAAACCAACCAAGGAACGAGGATGAAGGACAACCAGGATGACGTCAGATCATTTGCATGACTCTCATCATAAATTCTTTATGCAGAGGAAACTCGTGGTTCCGCCTTCCTGCAGCAGCTTGCACTGACTTCTCTGTGTAATGGGGCTTCAGATAGAGACGGTATCCAGAGCTCTGTATTGCTTGTCTTGAATATTGTTTTCTTCATCAAGATTGTAATAAATATTTTAAAGGTTGTTCTGACTTCGACCCTTCCTCAGAAATGAACATGCAGGACGCTTAGGTCCTTTCACTGTGTAGTGTTGGTAATTCGATTTGAATTGGCAGTCTTGACCAGTATAGAGCCTTCTTACCCCATATATCACTGACACTGTTTTATTCAAGATCCTTCCATCCATCCATTATCTATACTACTTATTGCTGAACAGGGTCACAGGGGGCTGGAACCAATCCCAACTGACATAGCGTGAGAAGCTCTGTACATCCTGGACAGGTCACCAGTATATCACAGGGCTGACACTTAGAAATAGATAACCACTCACTCCTATGGGCAGTTAACCTAAGCTGCATGTCTTTGGACTGTGGGAGGAAGCCGGAGTACCCAGAGAGAACCCACACAGGCACAGGGAGAACATGCTAACTCTGCACAGAAAGGTCCTGGGTCGGCTAGGGCTCAAACATGGAACCTTCTTGCTGTGAGGTGACTCCATGCCCCTATTCGACTTCCTTTACAGCTTAATTAAGAAACTGCAGATGTAATTAAAATCAAAGTTATACATAAAAATCTATTCATTATCTATTGCTACTTTTTATACAGAGAAAAATATTCAGAGTTAGAGTCAAACACTTGCTCAACATCAGAAATGCAGGGGTCCAAACAAATGCTTATTCAGTAGAGTAAGTACATAGCCATTATACCAATGTCCCACTTTAAAACTCATGCCCATACATGCGCAAAAAAAAAAGAAGTTGTATCACATCTCACTCTGCAGTTCTTCAGATGAAAGAGGCATGCTTGCAATTTTAATATGTACTGCTTGTAATGGCTGAAAACCATTAAGACAAAGTGTAGTGTGAGTGCTCTCGCCTTGCTGAAGGCATTGCCAACACAAGGCAGTTAAGCAAACTGTGATCTTCTGGCTATCTTGTTCAATCGCTGCATTTGATTTTAATGCTCAGTGTGCTGCACATTGCTCACACACACATGAATGTGTGTGAGCAATAAGTAACAAGGAAAAACAGAGTTTAATGAGAATATGCATTCATGAGCTGACAGTTGCCAGGAAAATGAAGTACATTGCCACAGGGAAGGTTGTTATCAATGTTTGTTTAAATATTTAATCTCCCTCAACTTCTCATTTCATACATTATGAACTAAGACAGGGTTGCGGGAATGAACAAAAAAATGTTTTACAAGACATCTAGTGGTAACAATAGGAGTGTATGTTTATGAGAGAGAGAGAGAGAGAGAGAGAGTGCGTGTGTGTGACACAAGGGTTAGGCAGACTCAGGGCTATACTTAGTTATTATCCTGGTGTGAGGGATTAATGTGCTTACCTGAAACCAAATTTACATTCACTCTGTCACTCCACACACGCGAGCGTACACATTATGATGCAATTGGTGCGTTTACTAGTTAATCTTGTAGGCGGTCACTTCAGCAGTTGCCAGGGTGCCTGATGCTTCGCTGACAACAGGCATCTTTGTGTCATTAGCAGTGGCCTTAACGCGGTCAGTCACACGGAGATGACATGAGAGAGGAACCCCGGAGGTTGTCCTTCGAGAGGGTACACACAGGGAGAGTGTGTATTTGTGTGGGGGATTGTTTGTGTTCACGGGGGAGTGTGTATTTGTGTGGGGGAATGTTTGAGTGCTTGCTCAGGAGGATTGTGTTTGTTTGTGTGTTTTGTGCTTTAATGCTGTTATTGCTTATTAACTGTATCACTCCATCATTTTTAAGGTCCTCTATTGAAGATGAAACTGGAGCCGATGGTACAGACACTGCTTTGGAATATACTGATTAAACCTTTTGCTGTTAGTGACCGAGCTAACAAGCTTGCAAACTTAAAGTGACAATAAAATGTATGTATTCTTATTCCAAGCATCTCCTGAGGACTCTTTAAAAGATGCATCTTATCTGAATCTCACGAATACTTTATTCAGATTTTCTAAGAAGTTTTTGTTTATTGGAAATTGCTGTCTCCTGTATTTACAGTATAACCTCCTTTGTTAATGAGGTGTGATGTGTTTCCTGTTTCCCCAGGTGGCACTCAGGCAGAAGGAGCTGCAGAAGAGCATCCAGTGGGCCCAGGAGAAGGACAAGACACTGAGGCAGATCCAGGAGTCACTGGCCAGCACGGACCGCCACCTTACTGCTTACCTGAGTGACCACATTGATGCCCAGCAGATACCACAAGAGGCTCAGGTAGTCTCTCTTTGTGTGTAAAAAAATGACTATTAACTTGCTTTTTTAATTGACAAATAAACCTGAAACATTTTAAAAGATTAATAAATAAAATAAGAAAGATCATCAAAAGGTCATAAAAAAATAAGAAATCATAATATTCAGTGGGACTTGCTCACCCTTATTTTGGAGCAACAGCAAATGATTTCTGGGGAAATGGATCTAGTTTTCTACAAACCATACATACTTCTATTTAAACCCCAAAGAACAGAGTTTTTCTTTTGCAGTTCAGTCTGGACATCTGGGCCCATATTGATCAAGCCTCTCAGAGCAGGAAATCACTCCTAACTGGCCAAAAATTCTCAGAATGATGCATTTTTGGTCCTACTTGTAGGAGTAGGAAATCACTCCTGTCTCCACGGAAATGCAGGAGAGCCCCAGAGGTGTTCTAACTGGTTAGGAGCTGCCAAGAGGTGGTGTTCATACAGAGGCAAGCACACAGATTCAATGGGAGCAGAGATTGTTCACTTACAGCAACAGTGATGGTTTGAGTCTGTTGAAACCAATAGTTTTGGCCACTATGATTGAGAACTTGATTGCGTGAGCTTGTCTGCAAGCCCATGAAAATTAAAACATGTAGCACTTCTCTCTCTCCACTGAAACTGCAGTCACTGCATCTTTAGACCACACATTTTATTAATAAAGCAGGTGCAGCAACAGTGATGGTTTGAGTCTGTTGAAACCAATAGTTTTGGCCACTATGATTGAGAACTTGATTGCGTGAGCTTGTCTGCAAGCCCATGAAAATTAAAACATGTAGCACATCTCTGCTGCAGAACTCATAAGACAGAACCAGACTTAACTTCACCTGACTCATCAACTAAAGACACCTTGATCTATCCAGACCAATAAGCCCCATCTGGACCTGCTTTAATGAGACTAGGCCAGACTGTATTCAGATGTAATCACTTGGGTCTAGGTCAGATTTATGTTCAAATAAAAAAGTGCATATATATGAAAATAAAGCTGCTAACATACCACCAGTAATTGCAGAATTTAGTTGGATCACTGTTATGCCTTTGGCCTTGTCAGACTTAATCAATAACATCTGTGTTGACAGGTAGAGAGAGAAGTGAAAATAGATAAAAATAAATTTGCCTGTGTCTGTGTGCAGAAGAAGAAAAGCAAGTGCTTTTTTTCTCTCTATGGCCCTAATTAAGCCTGGAGCTGCTTTGGACAGGGACAGCAGGATCACACATTCATACGTGCTGCGCCTCTAACGTCTACTTCTTCTACATAGTACCTCTCATTTTCTCTCTGACACACTCTCCAGACAAATCACATCATGAAACAAAGGCCTGTGTTTGTGTAGAGAGGATAAAGAGAGAATACATCCATGTATGCTGTAGATCACCAGTGCAAAGGATGACACTGCTCTCTCACTCTCACACACACACACACACACACATGCACACACAGGAGGATGAGAGAGTGATTGGATCAGAGTGGTGTGGATGAGCATCTGTGATTACTGAAGTAGACCAAAGGTGTGAGTGTGTATATGTGTGTGTACATGCTTTAAAAAGCGAGAGACAGAGGGTTACAGGCTGTTACACTTTTCAAATGATTTGTCTTCTCTTTTTGATGCCTGCTGCCCCCTTGTGGTCAGCAGAAGGAGGCACACTGTCAATCCATTTAAACTTTATTACTTTAGTTTCACTTTCCTGGCATTTTATTTACAATTTATTACATTTCTCTACTTTATGAATATTAGGGCTGATTTTAGTTTTAAATAAATAAGATTTTTTCCTGTCCTTTGTGAGGATATTTTGCCTTAAATGATAATTTGCACTTCATCCCTTTTTAATTTGGCATTTACTTAAGCATGTGTCTGTATGTGTGTAACAGAAAATCCAGTCAGAGCTGAGCGACTGTGATGCGACCCTGGAGGACATGAAGAAAAAGAACCAAGACAAAGAGCCAACCCACAGGATCATGGGACAGATCGACCTTACCCAGGTGTTTTTCCATTTTAGTTTATTCACAGCATTCCAATACATTTGTAAAGGAATACAAAAAAAGCACCACATTACACTTTGTCAAAGTCATGGACTTATTTGCATGATTATTGGTGAAGGAGGAGACTTACTGTGTGCAACAGGAAAGAAATCCTCATTAAAGTAAGAAATACAAATTTTGATTTGCCAGGGAGTGAGTAGAAAAGTGCACAAAAGATGTTGTTATGTTGTGTTACCTGCATAGAATATGTGTTTGATGTAGGCCTACTGCATTTTAAAAGCTCATGTGTTCATGTCTCTCTCCTCGCCTTGTCGCAGAAAAGGCTGGCAGACGTATGGACAAAGTTCCGGCTCTTCCAGAAGCCGGCCAACTTTGATGCTCGGCTGGCCGAGTGTGAGCATGTGCTGGCTGGGGTCAAAAATCAGGTGGGGGTGCTGGACATTCGCAGCTTGGAGCAGGACGTGGTGCAGTCGCAGTTGGAGCAGTGCATGGTGGGTAATAGCATGACAGTGACAGATAGGTTGATAACTTGATGTATAGATCATATAATTAAACCTCTGCTGTCTGTTTGTGTGTAACAGAAGTTGTACAAGGTGTTGAGTGACACTAAAGGGGAGGTGGAGACGGTAATAAAAACAGGCCGACAGATCGTCCAGAGGCAGCAGACTGAGAAGCCCAAAGAGCTGGATGAAAGAGTGACCGCCCTTAAACTGTTCTACAACCAGTTAGGATCACAGGTGACAACACACACACATAGGTAAACACATGCATAATCATACAACCATCGGGCTGACTGTATTCATATTATGTGTGTGTATTTTAAGGTAACTGAGAGTAAACTGGAGCTGGAGAAGAGTCTGAAGTTGTCAAGGAAACTGCGTAAGGAGCTGAACGGACTGACGGAGTGGCTGTGAGCTTACCAGGCGCTCCGTTGTGGACGGGATGCCCAATGACCTGGAGGCTGAGGTGGTGTGGGCACAGGTACACTATGATAATGACATAGTAAGACACAAAACTTAAAACTATAAGGTTCTGGAGTCCTAGACTTTTAAAATGCTGACATTGTAATAGAAACCTTCCTAGCATGATTTCAACCCAGCACCATTGTCGCTTTGTCAGAAATCTAAATTAACTTCCCCCTCTGCTAAAAAAAGTATATTTATGTAAGTCAGTGTATACATACAGTAAATTCATAAAAACATATCAATTGATGCCAAACTGATAAACTGTTGTGCTTAAGAAAAGCAAAGCCTTCCATCCCATCAGAAAAATGGAAGGTGATATTTATCCAGTCTTAATACCAAATTAATTGATCTGAATGAGGCAAAACGTTACTAACTTCTGCCATATTACCCACTGTCATTACAGCACAACCGAATTATTGCAATATCCATCATTTTACAAAACAATCCACTGACTGCACAGGACAGCAGTGGGCAGTGGGCACACATATGGATTTAGACTCTGCAGTAATGTGAAAACATAGTAGGGATGCTGATTCAGCATCCCTACTATGTTCTCCAATTATTGTATGGATGCTGATTCAGCATCCATACTATGTTATCCAAGTATTTATTATTGTATGGATGCTGATTCAGCATCCATACTGTTATCCAATTATTTATTATTGTATGAGTGCCGATTCAGCATCCATACCATGTTTTCCTGGTCTTTATTATTATTGTATGGATGCTGATTCAGCATTCATACTATGTTATCCAATTATTTATTGTATGGATGCTGATTCAGCATTCATACTATGTTATCCAATTATTTATTGTATGGATGCTGAATCAGCATCCATACTATGTTATCCTATTATTTACTATTATTGTATGGATGCTGACCCAGCATCCATACCTTGTTTTCCTGGTCTTTATTTATTATTCTTCCGTAGTTTTTTGGCCCTTAACTACTTCAGCATACTTTCAGCTAGAAAAACCATTCAGGTTCAGCTTTTTTGGGACATGTGCGGATCTATTCAGAATTTACTTAAACTTCATACTTCTTAAAGTATTTAGTGTTTTTCAGCTAAATTTTGCCAATTTAAATGAATGGGGAAATTTTACTTCAGCATACTTTCAACTATTTCAGCTGTCAAAATGTTCTTCAAGGACATTCATGCTTCTATTCAGCACTTTTGTAAACTTCATACTTTTGAAATATTTAGCTTTATTTTGAAACTCTGGCTCCATTCAAATGAATGGGAAAATTCTTCAGCAGACTTTCAGCTATTTCAGCTATCAAAATGTTCAACTTTTCAAGGACATTCTTGCTTCTCTTCAGAATTTTTCTAAATCTTATGCTTTTAAATTATTTAGCTTTTTTTTGAAAATCTTGCCCCATTCAACTGAATGGGAAAATTCTACTTCAGCATAATTTCAGTTATCAAAATGTGCAGTTTATCAAGGACATGCATGCTTCTATTCAGAATTTTTCTAAACTTCATACTTTTGAAACATTTTGCTTTATTTTGAAAATCTTGCCCCGTTCAAATGTAAGGGAAAATACTACTTCAGCATACTTTCAGCTGTCAAAATGTTCAACTCTTCAAGGACATTCATGCTTCTATTCAGAAGTTTTCTAAACTTCATACTTTTGAAATATTTAGCTTTATTTTAAAAATCTTGCCCCATTCAAGTGAATGGGGAAATTTTTACTTCAGCATACCTTCAGCTATTAACATGTTCAGCTCTTCAAGGACATTCATGCTTCTATTCAGAATTTTTGTAATCTTCATACTTTTGAAATATTTAACTTTATTTTGAAAATCTTGGCCCATTCAAAAGAATGGGAAATTTTTACTTCATACTTTCAGCTTTTCAGCTATCAAAATGTTCAGCTCTTCAAGGACATTCATGCTTCTATTCAGAACTTTTGTAAACCTCATACTTTTGAAATATTTAGCTTTATTTTGAAAATCTTGCCCCATTCAAATGAATGGTAAAATTCTACCCTCAGAATACGTTCAGCTATTAAAATGTTCAGCTCCTCAAGGACATTCATGGTTTTATGAAACCATGAACCACTTGAAAATCTTGCCGTGTTCAAATGAATGGGAAAATTCTACTTCAGCATACTTTCAGCTGTCAAAATGTTCAACTCTTCATACTTTTAAAATATTTAGCTTTATTTTTAAAATTTTGCCCCATTCAAATGAATGGAAAAATTCTATTTTAACATACTTTCAGCTAGCAAAACCATTCAGGTTACAAAATGTTCAGCATTTTCAGGGCGATCCTTAAGCACTCAGCATCCATACACATTTTCTCTAGTTAGCTTTATTTTTAAAGTTTTCCCTGATTCAAATGAATGGGAAAATTTTACTTCAGCATACCTTCACCTATTTCGGGTATCAAAATGTTCAGCTCTTTAAGGACATTCATGCTTCTATTAACAATTTTTCAAAACATCACACTTTTAAAATATTTATCATTGCAAGATGGCGGACGTGATGGTCGCACGCGCACCTAGAGCTCCTGTGCTTGCCAAGGTTCGATTAAAACCTGAGGTATAAAACAACTGACGGTAAACTTATAGTAGAGGATGAATTTTTGCATTTCCTCTATGTTAAACTAAGGATCTTAAGTCAGGATGAGATTGTCCTGTTGGCAGTCAGTACCTTTGACACTCAGTGGATTGAGGCTTCGTTGAAAACGCTCTTTGAAGTTTGTGTCACTACCCAGCGTAACGTCTTGCATAAGGGAGTGCATAAAGATGTTAATAATGTTAAGGCTTGTCTTAAAGTTTTGAACGAGTGTGGGGAGGACACCCCCAGATTTGTCTCACTATCTAGATGAACTGCCACCTGTGACGTTTACGAATATGAATGTGTGTGGCTTGCTTCGTAAAATGGAGCATCTTCAGGCCGAAATTACTGCGATGAAGCAAGTGGCTCACCTGCAAGTTAAAGCAGGTGACGGTCTGCGGGCTGTTGTAGCAGACACGATCAAGCGTGTCAGTGCGTTGGAAACACGCGCTTTCCGTGGTGGTGTGTTGTCAGATGCAGCGGAGGCCAACCACAGTATCCCTTTGGCAGGTGAGCAGTTGAAGGTGGTGGGTGGCCCCAAAGGGTCCGAGGGTCTGGTGCCGCCTGCAGGGGATAGGGCTACTTTATTGGAACACTCTGGAGAAGTGTCGCCGCCCGGTTCCCCTATGTGGAGCTTGGTGGCTAAAAGGGGGTAACGTCAGCTAAAGAACCCGGCTGGTGTTAGGCCTGCTCCTCGTGTAGGCATAACCCTAGCTGGTCAGGGGAAAACTGGCAAATCTGTTGTGGGTACCAGAGCAGCTGGAACTATCAAAATGATTAAGACCAAGATGGTCAGTGTCTTTGCAACAAAATTCTCACCAGACTTGGAAGCCAAAGTTTTACGTACTTATTTGAAAGAAAAACTTGGGCATGACGTCATGTGTCATAAAATTGTTTCAGGAAACACTAGGTTTGCTTCTTTTAAAGTGTCTGCTGAATGCAATGAAGTGGATGACATGTATAATCCAGAGCTATGGCCCGAGGGTATATTTGTGAGGTGATATTTTGAACCACGTAAATTTGTTGGTGGTGCTCTTGCTGCTCACTCTACCTGAGCAAGGCCCTCTCCTGGAGCAGATGCTAGACTAACAAATTTTTATGGATCTTAAAGTAATCTTATATAACTGCCGTGGCCTTCACTTAGGTCATAATGTGGAGGATACAGTTCGCCGCACTGTGGTTAAAGAGCTGCTGGAACAATGTGAAATCCTATGCTTACAAAAGACTTTTCTTGCCAAGCAGGATTTATGTGGTCTTAACTCCTTGGACGATAATTTCCTCGGCGCTGGAGAGTCAACTACTGACTTTGGGCTCGGTCTCAAGCGTGGACGGATTCCTGGTGGTGTGGCTATCTTGTGGTCCAAGAGGTTGGACCCAGTGGTTACTGTGGTTAGGCTTGATGAGGACTGGTGTATTGCAATACACCTGACTCTGGATAACAAGGAGCTTGTGTTTTTAAACGTCTATGTTCCTTATGAATGTAACCAGAACGAAGAGGAGTACTTGAACAAGCTTGTCAAGATGACCGTGAGACTTGCTTTTATACCTATTTTAACTCAGTCTAATCACAAATATGGAGGTTTGGACTGGTCCTCTCTTTCTCCTGAGGGTCTTGCCAGTTACCATAATCTCACTGATAAGCGGTTACACAATATCACGTTACCTAGAGAGGCTGGTATGTGTAATGATCCTAATTGTACAGATGCTAACCACAAGACAGATATCTCTTCCATGTATCTTATTATTATCCGGGCGCTGTTGGACGTGAGTGTGCCGTTTCACAAAGATAAAGGGAAGCGTAAAACTATGCCTGGCTGGAGCACCTATGTGGCCAAATTTAAGGCTGAAGCCCGGGATGCTACAACTTCCTGGGCTCTTGCCGGTAAACCCAGATCTGGGCCAATATTTGAGCTTAAAAAGCATGCAACTGCGAAATATAAATATGCCATACGGTTTATTGTGAAAAATGAACAAAAGATGAGGTCGGACTCTATGGTGAAAAAACTCATAACGAACAATATGAAATCATTCTGGAAGGACATCAAATACATTAACAACAGTAGATCCTCCGTACCTAATACTATTGATCCTGATAAGATAGCTGAGTTTTGGCGGCGTCATTACTGTGAGTTATTTAATTGTATTCCGAGTGAAACTTTTTTGGTGGGTGGGGTTGACTTTGTTGAATCTTTTAAAACCAATGAAGTTTCCCAAGCAATATGTAATCTGTCTGAAAATAAGGCAACTGGGCTGAACCACATCTCTGTTGAACATCTTAAGTATGCTAGTCTCAGGTTGTCCCCTCTTTTAGCCATTTGCTTCACTGCCTCTGTTATGCACGTGTTTCTGCCTGACTCTTTGATATCAGTAATGTTGGTTCCTATGGTGAAGGATAAAGCAGGGAAGGTGGGCAGCTCGGGTAATTATAGACCTATTGCACTTGTTAATATTCTTTCAAAAGTTGCTGAAGAACTTCTTTTGAATAGGTTTCACAATTTTATTAGCTCTACTGCAAACCAATTTGGGTTTAAAACTAGCCATGGGACTGACATGTGTATATTTGCCCTAAAAGAATTAGTCAGTAAATATAAAAGCAAAAACTCCTCTGTATTCATGTGCTTCTTAGATGCCTCCAAAGCTTTTGACCGAGTGAATCATAGGAAATTATTCCAGAAACTGTGTGATGCCCAAGTACCTAAATATATAGTGAGATGTTTGTCATACTGGTATGCCCACCAGACTATGTCTGTTAGATGGGATAACTGTATATCTGCGCCTTTTCAGACCGGTAACGGTGTAAGACAAGGTAGTCTGCTTTCCCCAATTTTGTTTAATTTTTACATGAATGATCTGTCTAAAGAACTAAATATGTGCAGAACGGGATGTATAGTCGGTGACAAAGTTGTGAATCATTTAATGTATGCAGACGACCTTGTGATTTTTAGTGCCAGCTCAGCAGGTCTTCAGCAGTTCTTGAACGTGTGCTCAATGTTTGGGGAACGTCACAATGTTAAGTGTAATGCTGTTAAAAGTGTCATTATGATATGCCGTACAAACGAGGACAGGTCCCTTGTATTTCCTTCTTTTAAGTTATCTGATAATATTTTAACTGTGTGCAGTGAAGTTAAGTATTTGGGTCATGTCAATAATGATTGTTTGTCTGATGACGGGGATATATATCGGTATGTTGTATGTACAAGCTAATGTACTGGCACGGAAATTTGGTGCATGCTCGGTGGGAGTAAAACTGGCTTTGTTTAAAGCTTATTGTACTTCCTTGTACACTGCCCATCTGTGGTGTAATTATAAAAAGGGCAGTCTTCGGAAACTGTCAGTAGTTTACAATGATGCCCTAAGGATATTATTGAAAAAGCCTAGATGGACGAGTGCTAGCGAATTGTTTGTGTCATCTCGAATTAGTACATTTTTTGCTGTTTTAAGAAACCTGATGTTTAAATTTATTTGTCGCTTGAATGGTTCAAAAAATCATATCATTTTATTGTTGACTAATGTTGCACACAGTGACATGCGTTTTACTTCTGTTCTCTGGAAACACTGGTATGCCTGTCTTTTAAAGGGGCAATAGTTTTGTGGGTGTTCTTTTGTTCTCGTTCTTATGTATTTTCTGTTTTTATTGTTTCGTTTTAAACTGTTCTTTTATTGCTTTTATTTGTTTTGAACCTGGACCTTGAGTTTGTAATAAATTGGCCAGCTCAGCAGGTCTTCAGCAGTTCTTGAACGTGTGCTCAATGTTTGGGGAACGTCACAATGTTAAGTGTAATGCTGTTAAAAGTGTCATTATGATATGCCGTACAAACGAGGACAGGTCCCTTGTATTTCCTTCTTTTAAGTTATCTGATAATATTTTAACTGTGTGCAGTGAAGTTAAGTATTTGGGTCATGTCAATAATGATTGTTTGTCTGATGACGGGGATATATATCGGTATGTTGTATGTACAAGCTAATGTACTGGCACGGAAATTTGGTGCATGCTCGGTGGGAGTAAAACTGGCTTTGTTTAAAGCTTATTGTACTTCCTTGTACACTGCCCATCTGTGGTGTAATTATAAAAAGGGCAGTCTTCGGAAACTGTCAGTAGTTTACAATGATGCCCTAAGGATATTATTGAAAAAGCCTAGATGGACGAGTGCTAGCGAATTGTTTGTGTCATCTCGAATTAGTACATTTTTTGCTGTTTTAAGAAACCTGATGTTTAAATTTATTTGTCGCTTGAATGGTTCAAAAAATCATATCATTTTATTGTTGACTAATGTTGCACACAGTGACATGCGTTTTACTTCTGTTCTCTGGAAACACTGGTATGCCTGTCTTTTAAAGGGGCAATAGTTTTGTGGGTGTTCTTTTGTTCTCGTTCTTATGTATTTTCTGTTTTTATTGTTTCGTTTTAAACTGTTCTTTTATTGCTTTTATTTGTTTTGAACCTGGACCTTGAGTTTGTAATAAATTGTCATTCATTCATTTAGCTTTATTCTGAAAATTTTGAAAAGTTTGCCCCCTTCAAATGAATGGGGAAATTCTACTTAAGCATACTTTCAGGTATTTCAGGTATCAAAATGTTCAAGTCTCCCAGGACATTCATGCTTCGACTCAGAATTTTTCTACACTTCACACTTCTGATATATTTAGCTTTATTTTGAAAATTTCCCCCATTCAAATTAATGGGAAAATTGTACTTCAGCATACTTTCAGGTAGATATGCCTTTCAGGTGTCAAAATGTTCAGCATTTTCAGGGCGATCCTTCCGCACATAGCATCCACACGTATTTTCTACAGGAAATGCATTTCTCTAGTTGTGTGGATGATGTAAAGCAGTGGTCCCCAACCTTTTTATCACTGCGGACCGGTCAACGCTTGACGATTTTACCGTGGCCCGGGGGGGGGGG
>NW_018128043.1:401013-403091 GCF_001952655.1 Monopterus albus
GAAGCAAGCTTCGGAGCCTGGGTATCAGAGGGAACATCACTAGTGACAGCTACCCTGCTCACTCCTACACTGACAGCCACTCTGCTCACCTGCCCTATACTCTGGTTTCTGTGTCCCTCCTGTCATCACACCTGCTGCCAGTACATCTTCCCGTCTTCTGGTTACTGCTGCTCATCCTGGTCTTCTCAGTTTCCACTGCTCAACCCTGGTTTGGACCACATATATACTCATTGACTTTGTTCTCTTACCTGCTTATGCTTGCAATAAAGACACTTATTCACTAGCACCTGAGTTTGTACACTGAGTCCTCCCCCTCACCAGGGGGTGACAGACAGCCAGACAAAATGATTAAATGTACAAATTCTAACATTTCAACAGGGTGCTGTATATGTATGAAACATACAGATCTGAATGCAGATGTCAGGTTTGCTCGTGGCCACTTCTGTTCTCCCTGTGACTTTGTCAGTCTGTTCAAAGATGTTGTGTCCTATCCCTTGCATAGACACATTTAAAGTGTTGAGGTGCTTGATCACATCAGCAAGATACGCCACGAGCATGAGCCAGAGTTTATCACTGAGCATCTCAGTATACAGGGAGTTATTGTGTGAGAGGAAGGCGGCGATTTCATGTTTAAGCTCATAAAACCATGACATTACTTTTCCCCTTGAAAGCCAAGCAAACTTCTGAATGACAGAGCAACTGGACATGATCTAATCCCAGGTCTTTGCACAGCTGTATAAAACAACAGCTGTTCTTGGCACGACGTTTAATGTAGTTCACTATTGCTATGGCATCTTTGTGTTGTCAACTATTTCAACAAAGAACTTCATCCATATCTTCTCAACCTTCAGCTCTTTAAACAATTGATTTCAGGCATTTTCAGGGCAATTCTCACAACAAAGAACTTCAGCCAATTTTTCTCAACTATTTCAACAAAGAACTTCAGCCATTTCTTCTCATTCTTCTGCCGTTTTGGCTATTGATTTCGGGCATTTTCAGAGCAATACATTACCAAGCTCGCATCCACACGCATTTTCTTCAGGAAATGAATTTTTCTAGTCATTATTATTATTATTAGTGTGGATGCGAGCATTCACACTCTTATCTTCTTCTTTATGGTATGGATGCTGATTCTGCATCCATACTATGTTTTCCAATTATTTATTTCTTTATTGTATGGATGCTGAATCAGCAACCATACTATGTTTTCTAATTATTTCTTTATTATTATTCTTCCGTATCGTTTTTGACACAACTACTTCAGCATATTTTCAGCTAGAAAAACCATTCAGGTATCAAACTGTTCAGCTTTTTCAGGACATGCACGGATGTATACAACTTTTTTGTAACTTTTATACTTTTTAAAATATTCAGCTTTGTTCTGAAAATTTTTCCCCATTCAAATAAATGGGGAAATTTTACTTCTTCATAATTTCAGCTATTTCAGCTATCAAAATGTTCAGCTTTTCAAGGACATTCATACTACTATTCAGAACTTTTCAAAACTTCATACATTTTAAATATTCAACTTTATTTTGAAAATCATGCCCCATTCAAATGAATGGGAAAATCTACTTCAGCAAACTTTCAGCTATTTCAGCTATCAAAATTTTCAGCTCTTCAAGGACATTCATACTACTATTCAGAAGTTTTCTAAACTTCATTCTTTTTAAATATTTAACTTTATTTTATTTAGCTTCAGTTTACAGAGAGGAAGACTTAGATAAAGCATATGAGCAATTTTTAAATATATTTAAGAAAGTATATGATAGGAACTGTCCTCATAAGCAGTATAAAAATAAAAGGAATTACAGTGGGAAACTGTGGATGAGTAAGGGATTACAGAATGTATGTAAAAAGAAGAATGCATTATATAAGGAATTCATAAAGGACAGATCAAAGAAGGCGGAAGAAAAATGTAAGTCATATAAGAACAAATTAATTGAGATTTTGAGGAGATGTAAGAAACTATATTACTCTAAAGTATTAGAGGATAATAAAAATAACATGAGAGGTACTTGGAATATATTAAATAAATTGATTAGAAACAGTTCCAGCAAGAGTAACTACCCTCAATA
>NW_018128043.1:403190-419609 GCF_001952655.1 Monopterus albus
AATATGTAGCTTTATTGTGAAAGTTTTGCACCATTCAAAAGAATGGGGAAATTCTACTTCAGCATACTTTCAGCTAGCAAAACCATTCAGGTGTCAAAGTCTTCAGCATATTCAGGGCGATCTTTCAGCAATTCGCATCCACATGCATTTTCGACAGGAAATGCAGTTTTCTAGTTCTAGTTATTATTCTGGGATCTTCCACCTTTTTTTGGCACTTAATAAGTCCAGCATACTTTCAGCTATACTGGCCATTGAGGTCTTGATCTGTTCAACTCTTCAAGTACATCCCTGCTTGTACTCAACTTTTTTATAACATTTATACTTTTTAATTTATTTAGCTTTATGTTTTGCAATACAACTCAATGGGAGTTCAAAGTGCTGAGTCAATGACACAGTCTTGGAGTGCCAACATAACTCCTCTCTTTGTCTCTCTCCCCCTCCTCCTTTCCCTTTCTGTCTTTCTCCTCCTCCCCCACCCACTCTATCGCCCACCAGCCCACACACACGTTCACACCTACATATTTTACCTAGTTTGTGGGGTCCTGTTTGACTATTTTTACATACTAGTTCAGCATACTTTCAGCTAGCAAAGCCATTCAGGTATCAAAATGTTCAGCTCTTCAAGGACAGTTATTTCTAAACTTCATACTTTTGAAATATTTAGCTTTATATTGACAATCTTGCCCCATTCAAATGCATGGGAAAATTCTACTTCAGCATAATTTCAGTTATCAAAATGTTCAGCTCCTCATGGACATCCATGCTTCTTTTCAGGGTTTTTCTAAACCTTATACCTTTGAAATATTTAGCTTTATTTTGAAAATCTTGAACCATTCAGATAAACGGCAAAATTCTACTTCAGCATACTTTCAGCTATCAAAATGTTAAGCTCTTCAAGGACATTCATGCTTCTCTTCAGGGTTTTTCTAAACCTTATACCTTTGAATTATTTAGCTTTATTTTGAAAATTTTGCCCCATTCAAATGAATGGGAAAATTCTACACTCAGCATACTTTCAGCTATTTCAGGTATCAAAATGTTCAGCTCTCCAAGTACATTCATGCTTCTCTTCAGAAGTTTTCTTCATACCTCTGAAATATTTAGCTTTATTTTGAAAATTTTGCCCCATTCAAATGAATAGGAATATTCAAATTCAGCATACATTCAGCTATTTCAGGTATCAAAATTATCAGCTGCTCAAGGACATTCATGGTTCTATTCAGAATTTTTCTTCATACCTCTGAAATATTTAGCTTTATTTTGAAACTTTTCCCTGATTCAATTGAATGGGAAAATTCTATTTCAGCATACCTTGACCCATTTCAGGTATCAAAATGTTCAGCCCTTAAAGGACATTCATGCTTCTATTAACAATTTTTCAAAACATCACACTTTTAAAATATTTAGCTTTATTCTGAAAAGTTTCCCCCTTTCAAATAAATAGGGAAATTCTACTTAAGCATACTTTCAGGTATTTCAGGTATCAAAAGTTTCCCAGGATATTCATGCTTCTCTTCAGAATTTTTATACACTTTTGAAATATTTAGCTTTATTTTGAAAATTTCTCCCATTCAAATGAATGGGAAAATTGTACTTCAGCATACTTTCAGGTCGATAAGCCTTTCAGGTGTCAAAATGTTCAGCATTTTCAGGGCATTCCTTTAGCACATAGCATCCACACGCATTTTCAACAGGAAATGCATTTCTCTAGTTAACACAATGTATTCCCTATCCCCTTACCCTAACCTCAGGCATCACAACTGACTGCCTACCCTAATACCTAACCTAAACTTTATTTTAAACCTAACCCTAAAACCAAGTCTCAAACTTCCCTTTGTAAGGTGTGATGTGAAAACCTCCTCCTTCACACAGTGAGGGAAAATATACGTGTACATCCTCATCATACTGTAGTTCAGTTCTTAAATCCCAGTGCACCATCAGCCAAAGAGTCAGTCACCCTGAACAGTAGAGGAGGTGGCACCAGCTTAGTCAGCTTCACTAGCATTCAGCACCCTTTTCTATTTGTAGATCACAGTCAGTTTTGTAGCTAGGTAATGTTGAAACAAGACTCATTTTGTTTACAGTCTGCCATGTTGTTAACATGTGTTGCTTTGTGTACAGTGATGCTGCTAAAAATGCAGTGGAGACTGGCCACCTGATGTATTGCTTTGTTTATGTATTTGTATACATTGATCAGGCATAATATTCTGACCACTGGCAGGTGACATAAATAACACTATCTGTTACAGTGGCACCTGTCAGTGTGTGGGGTATATTAGGCAGCAAGTGAACATTCAGTCCTCAAAGTTGATGGGTTGGAAGCAGGAAAAATGGGCCAGTGTAAGGATCTGAGTGACTTTGACAAGGGCCTAACTGTGATGGTGAGATGACTGGGTCAGAGCATCTCCCACACTGCAGGTCTTGGTGGGTGTTCTTGGCCTGCAGTGGTTAGTAGCTACCAACAGTGTCTAAGGAAGGGCAAACTAGTGACAGGGTCATGGATGACCATGGCTCACTGATAATGAGGTTGACCTATTGTAGATTAAACTTTTAACTTCCATTTGTACTTTTCAGAAGATTAAAATGTATTTGAATCTTTGTTAAAATGGTTGAAAATGAGAAACACTGTCCATTGGTCTCTATGAAGAGAAAGAGTCAGGGGCTGTAGCAGTGATATCACACCTAGAGTGGTGAGGCTGTTAAATTTGTCTAAACAATTCTCTCTAACTCGTCCCCACAATGACAGTTTTCACTCCTTTTACATAAGTTTTTCACTGAATTGTAGACACATCTGTGCTCTTCCTGACAGTAGAACTGTGGAAGCAAATGGATTCACAGAAGATGCACAGTGAGCTGCAGAGTGACATGAGTGACAGCCAACTGCCACATTGACTCCTATGTAAACAATACTAGGCAGGTGGTCATAATGTTAGGACTAATCAGTGTGTATATTTCAGCAGCGGGCCATGCATTTGGTACCTGAGCCTTCAGTGGGGACTTACCTGACTTAATTCATCTCGTAATACTATCACGTCGCAATTATAGAAACCATCAATACTATACAAAAACGCAATATAACAAAGCCTGGCATTACAGAGAGAGAGGCATTTCATGTATTGAGGGTGAATACCATTTTTACCAAAGCAAGAAACCCAGTTAAGACAACTCCAAGCCTCTACACTACAACCGCAATTATGCCACATACATCATCATACATAAAATCAATATTTATGTAATAACATGACAAAAATTTAAATAAAATACATCATGCTCAGCAGAGATGCTATTTATTTATTTATAGATAAAATCCATCCTCCTTTCTTTGCACAGGAAGACTTCAATGACTCTGTCATAGAGGTGATCTCTGCGTTTCAGTTCAGTAAGTCCTTTTCTATAGCCACGGAAGTGGCGAACAAACTCTTTCCTGGGCTGAGACAAGCTAGCTAGCTTTGGGGTTGGCCGACCTCTCCTCACGATGTCTAGCTTTTCTGGAAAAGTCCACCTTGAAAATGGATTTTTAAGTATCCTGAGACCAAGTCAGTTTCTCCTCCTCTCAGCCATTGTGGGCGTAAAAAATTCAAACTGAAATTGTGTGCAGATCGCTACAGACGTGCTAGTCGAACTTGGCTGTAACAGTTTTGCTCTGACCAAGCAATCAGAGGACGGAAAAATGCTAACGTCATTGTGGGCCAGCTAGCTGGCCCTGTGAGACGAATTTGAAATCTGATTGGTTAAAGAAACAGTCCCATTGCTAATATAGTTTGTTACATCGACCAGCAATACTGATTCTGAAGGCCCTGGGCAGATTAGATTGCCATGGCAGCAAATAGAGGCTGAAATCTGATTGGACAAAAAATCTAACATCCACATACACGTACTGGAAGTAGTGCAGCCAAAAGAAACGCTACAAAATGAAGAGAATAGACTGTTGGGAATAAATTAATACAATTTCATGGAACAAATATTAGAATTTAGGTTGTAAATGTAGGTCAGTGCTTCTGATAGTGTTTAGGCCAGCAGAGAAGGCCTTGCTGGCCCTGACAGCCCACCACTGGTATATATGTACTGTACCTTATATTGTGTTTGTATGTTGTGAAATAACATAATCCCCTCCTCTCTGCCTTCTCCTCTCAGTCCATCCATGATGAGATAGAGAAGCGTCAGCCTCAGCTGCAGGCTGTAGTAGATCTTGCTGAGGCCCTCAAGGCTGTGCTGCGGGGCCACGGGGGCCTGGCGGATGACAAAATCAGCCTGCTGCACTGTAACTGGATCGCAGTTACATCCAGAGCAGAGGAATGGCTCAACCTGCTGCTGGTCAGGAAAAGCAAATTAAAAACCTTTGTGATACTGTATTCATTTTTCTCTAGCTACTGTTTTCTTTTAATCTCAGCATAAGCATCATTGTTTAATGCCTCTACAAACTCATACTTTGTATCACTCCTGCCTTTCTATCTCAGGACTACCAGCGGCAGATGTCAAGGTTAGACAGAAAGATGGCGGAAGTGAACAGATGGATAGATGGAGCAGAGGAAAAGATGGACGACATGGACAGCCAGGGACCCAACGACAGGGTGCTGAAGGTTGGAACTGTAGTATCTCGAATCTGGTACAGACTAAATTAATTCAGACAAATCATCCCAATTTAAATAATCATTTAATATTACAATTATTCTGAACAGGGTAGTAGTAGTTAGACAGGTAATCTGGTAGTTAGGAAACAGAGAACAGAAGCACTCTTCCTGCAATGGAATAAATAAAGTATTAAATAAGAAGATTGTCACAGAGTCAGTCAGTCTTGGTCAGGGTTCCAGTCAGTACAATTCTTCCTTCACTGCATGTTCAGGCACAAAGCCAAAGGAACCATCCCCCTTCTTTTTTCTTTTGGGTCCCCAGAGATGTAAAAAACCCCAATGGTGATGAATGCTGGGGAAAACCATCTCCGGGCTTTTTAGGCGATCACCAATAAGGCCTGCAGTGAACCTGATTGTAGAAACCAGACATAGTGAAAATCTTGAAACTGAATTCAAAATATAATATAATTGTAACACAAACATTTGTAATGTAACTAATCTACTTGTATACACGTTAAGTATTGCCTATTACAAATGCAAAAATCCAGCTCCCCTATTTATGAGAATACAAACTCAGACCAAAAATCTTCTGCTCGTGGATACATATAAAATGAAAATACTCGATATAAACAATTAAGTAGTGAATGTATGAATGACAAAGTACTAAATAACTGCTATACATGAATTGTGTGCAATATGAATGTATGAAAATGTGATGTCAGAGTCCATTGTCCTTTGATCAGTTCAGTTCCTTGCAGTTTCACTCTGTCCCCTCCTCGACACCGTCTGCTTTCTTCCATTCTCACCAGCTGCAATGTCTCTCTCTCTCTCTCTCGACTGCTCTAAGCATGACTGACCTCAGCACCTCTGACTTGCACTCCCTCCTCATGAGGGTCAAATAGATGAGAACACAACTAGGTCATAACCAGTATTGTCATCAGGGGGAGCATCAGCTTCACTCGAACTCCCTCCTCATCTAAGGAATCCCTTGGATCACAACTTCTCCTTATCGAACCAAGATCAGCTCCAAGCCGTCTCTGTCCTCGGGATCCTTCACCCCATGTACGGGCCTCCTTCGCAAGGGGGTCTCTCCTTCTCCTGGGCACCGTCACACACATGATATCTCCTACTCTCACTCTGGACTCTCCATCCTCCTGGGCCTCTCTGAGCTGCAAAGAGAAAACACAAACAACACAAGCCACACAGGAGGAAATACTCCTGCACATAATATTCACTAGACTAACATAAAATCTCACTCCTTTATCAGGATGTCAAAACTGGTGCTAACATTACAAAATAGCACTCTACAGACTACACTTCAAACCACACCTGTCTCTTTAGCCACAGACATGGTCCTGTCAAGACACACATACACCAAAAATAGCAGCATCAAGCAGCTGAATCAAATAACGACTCTATCAGGAAGTGTACTATCCATTGTCATTATGCAGGCAAATCTGTGACTTCTGTGAGGGGAGATTTTAACATCCATACAACCCTGGGAGATTCAACACACACTGAGAAACAGCAGAAAAGCAAACAAAAACTAAAAGAACTACCATTCATCCATTTTCAATAAGAAGAAAAGTGAGTTAGAAGCAGAAGAATGTACTAGCATCTACCTCAAGATATTACTAGATCTGAATAAAAATAACATCTAATTTAATTTACTTCTGACAACTAAGAGTCTACCTGTATTAAATTTAGTCACAAAATTTAATGTATAAAATGATCAGAAATAACCACTACATGTGTCCACACATCACATTGCATTGAAAACACAGAGGTGCCGTACTATATGTTTGCTTGAATTGCCTTCCCATCGCCCTGTACACTCACTAATGTATTTGTCATAATATTGACCTTTTATCCCATAATACATTATGAAAAAATAAAATCTAGACAAACAATTATTACATCCTTACCAGAATTTCTTGAAGAACTACAGGGTCCCAACACTGAAACAATCAACAAAAAATTAATCTACAACCTTTTTGATAATCAATCAGCTGTTTTCAAAAGCTAATGCTTCTCTGCTTTCTATTTCTCAACTAATTGCTGGGTTTCTTTATTTCATCTATCGGTACATTAAGTTTATTGTTACTGAGTTAAAGAGTTTGATATCAGGACTTTAAGAGCTTAGTAAAAATTCCATGTGACATTTTACTGTAAAATAAAATCTGTTGGCGTCACATTAAACTAAACTACGCCTAAAGAGAGAAGACAAAAACTAAATCAATTAAAATATAATTAAAATATCATATAACCATGATCCTCAAAATGATCAGCATACAAAAACATGAATGAACACAATAAACATAAATGCTAACTGAGCTAGCGAGAAGCCACATTTCAATCATTTCAGGTAAATTGTTTTTTAAAGATAATCCTCAACGCACTGGAGAACAGTACATGAGCTCTTACCTGCCTCATGTAATCCTGCAGAATTTTATTAAACACATAAGAACAGTGGCACTCCGAAAGATGCAGAGCATAGGTCAATCATGTTAAACCACTTGACCTCAGGTGGAACATCCAGCAACAGTGCATGTAAATTAGGAGCTTTAGTTTAAAATGCACTCCAACCTCAACTAGAGACCTATGAGATTTAACACACTGCTTAGATAACGTAGAGCAGGTACCACTTAATACTTACTTTTGTCCACTTTCATTACTAGCAAGATTGAAGTATTACTGCATACATTTTTTGCTATATAATCATTGAGCCTATATGTTTTAGCCCATAGTTTATATTCACCACAAAACAACATGTAAAACACTGTTTTTCATTTTTTTTTCCTTTTCATTACAGCTACCTATTTCTCTATCACACTGATAAAATTATATATGAACCTTCGGTTTCTTAAACCAAATATGTGACTGTACTTTAAACTCAGTTTTAGAATATTGAAGAGTGCAGTGAATTTGACAAACAGGGAGTGATGCCTCTTGACAAATCACCATTAATAAGTTCATTCACATTTGAACTAAATTTATAAAGGTGTTATCCACATCCAGACTAATACCCCATCGCCTTGGCTTTTCTCTTTCTTTGTCCTTTGCCCCCACAGTCATTTGGCTTTGTGCAGCCAAAAACACAATGTCACATTCCAGACATCAGCACTTGCAGTTCAGCAGTCTTTTCCTTTTTTTTCCTTGCTCTGGAACTGCAGGAAAATGGAGTTTGAAAAAGTCACCATGACTCACACTGTCTTTATTGTTGTCCTAGTGATGAATACTTAAGAGGGGGACCCCACCCCTTGTTTATAGGTCCCCTTCTCCTAGGGTTGCCCTGTTGACTCTGGGCAAGTCTGCCACGAGACCACTCGGGACATCTGTCTCTCACATGGCCCCACTTCTCACAGTGGAAGCACCTTACTCTGTGGCCTGCAGGAAACCTTCTTGTCCTCTGAGGCCTTCCAGCCCACCCCCCTGGCTGTGCGTATATAAGCTGGGGGATGATGACAGCAGGCACTGCAGATGGAGGGGGTCCAGCTGGCTCGACAGGAGTCACCAGCACAGGCACCTTTTTCTTCCCCCTTTTTTCAGCCAGGGAACGAAGCACCCCTTCACGTTGGTGTGACATTGGAGATACAGAATGGGGGAGTTTGGGTGTAGCTCCCCCTTGGTCATAACTCACCTCAGCTTCTGATGTTGGTCTGGGGATGGACACCAGTGTAGTATCAGATGGAGCAAAGCAGAGCACCTCCCCCTTTGCCACCTCACTGCGTTCATGGTCTGTCTTTATCTCTTCTTCCTGTTCATCCGTGTTCCCTCTCAGGCCCAAATACTGACAAGTGTCGTGTTCTCCTGTTCCATTTTTGAGATAATCTATAAATTTCTTCCGCCAGCAACGGATTTTTATTCCCAATCACTATGACTGGAGACATGTTTATTATTTCAGATGCCATGACTCCTTATGCAGTTATGTCTCTCACAACGCACCTATGTTTGACTGTGATCAACTAAATTGGAGGAATGCATAAATGTAAAACATGCAACTGACAACAAAGCTAATTATTTCAAACTCACTGTTACTGCTCAAATTTGATTAGATTCACTTCACCGTCATTACACATGTACCAATATAAGACACTGAAAATGCAGTTCAACGACAGTTTAAAGCTAGTACTTTAGACTTTACTTTACAAATGTAGAAAACTGTTTAAATTTACATCCTGTCCTACTGCCTTAAAGCTTAACTCCCTCCCTCCTCTGTGTCTCTGTGCATGTTTTCATCACAGACACACAGAATTGCTCAGGGGGAGGGCAAGAGGCGGAGTACACAGCTCTGACCAGCACTCACTTCCAGTTTGTCCCTGACCAGTGAAAGTGAGACTTCTCACTTCCCCCCTTTAAAAACAACGGGTAGCAACCGCAGCACTAAGCACATTAAAGGAACGAGCTACTCTTCCCTCATGAATCGACCACAGCAACAAAAGACCCTACCATTTTAATAGTAGGTTACAACTACAAGTGCAATAGCCAATGCGCAACATATATGTGCTACTAATAATAAAAAAATAGTTATTCATACAAACAAGTCAATACCCACACGACCCTTTACTCTCCAGACTATGACAGCTTGAAAAAACAAGACTATAAACTACTAAACACTACAATACACAAACTTCAAAGATTCGAAACCTCATAAACATAAGGCTTTAATAACTATAGCAACTATAAAACAGCACAATACTATTATACCTACCACCTCGCCTCCACCGTCACACGGGGGTACACACACACACACGCCTCTATAGACGCAGTTAAAATACTCATTCATGCACACACACACACACACACACACACACACACACACACACACACACACACAAAGAGTGGACCGCACCCAAAAGAAAACTCTGCAGTATAACACAATATGTATTCAGTATATCTTCAGCCTGTATAAATCTTCAATATAACACAGAATATATTGTCCTGAACAAACATTTTCACATTTCATAAAACATGAAGCAATTTACAACACATATATTCAGCCAGACAACACACTCACACTCCTCTCAACACACTAGAAGAGTTTATCTCAACAGACAGGCCTATATTCAAACACAAACCTTTAAGTCCGGACTTTTATTAAGATACTTTACAAAGCGCTTTTAAGTGGGATTTCTCTATAGTTTGCCAACAAAACCATATGACCGGTGCCGAGAAAGGCAGGCCTGGCTCGGTCCAACTGATCAGGTCTGACCACCGCCCAGCGTCATACTGTCAGGGAGAGGTATGATGCTCCCGTGAAGGTGGAAGAGTGAACCCAATTAAAGAGCCAGTCAGCTGAGGCAGCAGAACAGGTTTTAATGTCTTTCTGTGATTTAAACAAAAACACACACAGTCTTGAGGGATCAGGCAGAAGAGTGGTACTTAAGACGGTCCAAGGTCGTAGTCTCTGGCAGTGCAGCAGGGAAGGCAAGGCAGAATCACAGGTTAGTAGAACAGGCAGGATGTCGATCTCAGGTTGGCAGTCAGGCAAGAGGCAGCAGGCTGGATAACAAATCGTTATAACAGGCAAGGGTTCAGTACCAGAAAAGCAGTCACAGGGAAATAATGCTGGAGAGTCTAGACAAGGCATAGAACAATCTGGCAACTCCTCACAGCGTGAGGAGCTGCTATATGCTGTGGTGAACAGGTGTGGGTGATTATCAGCAAGTGAAACCAATGTAATTGGTGCAATTGGTTGGTGCAATTTATGTACACAAAGCGCTTGGAGTGGGATTTTCATCTCTATTTTGGCCAAGTATGAACCGTTTCCCGAAGGAAAGACCAGGATAATCTGATACAGAATAAATTACTTCAGACAAATCATCCCAATTTAAATAATCGTTTAATATTACAATTATTCTGAACAGGGTAGTAGTTAGATAGGTAATCTGGTAGTTAGGGAACAGAGAACAAAATCACTCCTCCTGCAATGGAATAGATAAAGTATTAAATAAGAAGATTGTCACAGAGTCAGTCAGTCTTGGTCAGGGATCCATTCAGTCCAGAGTCCGTTCCCCCCACCCAGGCCTGGGTCTGAAAAAGCATACCCTCTACTGTCACAGTAGCATTCTTCTTCCTACGCCCTTCAGCCTTACTGTTTTATCCACAGCTTTCTTAGGCTGTTGCATCAATTTCCAAACTTAGCTTCCTGTCTCCAGTTTTAGGAGACAACACCCTGAGATGTACCCAAAAACAGGAAACATCTTAGCCAAATTATATAAGCTCATTGTCCATCTCACATGAACTTAAAGTGATCACACGAACACTCTAATCTACTACTAAACCACTACAAAACATTTATGTACTTTATGTGGCATTAATGTCCACTAATACCCAAAGTCTGTTTGTAGATTAAATGTGAGGACTTTAATTCAGTTGTATTAATTGAAAGCAAAATGAGTAGTGGTTAAATTTCAGAAGGTGATCTGCTGATTATAGATTTCTAAGTCCTTTTCTAATGTGTAACTGTTTGTATTGTGTAGGTGTTGCGTGCCGAACTGGAGCTGACGAGGGATAAGGTGGAGGAGGTGAGGGCATTGGCCCAGGAGCTCATGTCCACCAGGGGGGAAAACTGCCAGGCCCAGATGAGACCCAAAGTGGAGCAGCTCAACCAGAGATTTGACAGCATCGCTCAGCGCATCACCTCTGGACTGGTAGGGAAGAGGGACAGTTATATCCTCTGAATACTATTACTTTGAAATGAATAGCAACAACACACACAGTGCCAGTTGTAATTTTGGCTTATAAACTGTTTCTACTTTTTTTTTACTATAGTCCAAACTATCTCCATAAATTTACAACAGACTCTCTTAAAACAGACTCCTAAATTTACTGACTAAATAGAATCCAGACTCTCTATAAATTTACTTCAAAGTCTCATTAGATAGACATCAAACTCTCACAATAAATTTACTCCAACCTCTGTGACTAAATTTAGTTTGTCTAAGCCACTAATAATCTTTCTTTCCTTCTGGGTCTCTGTGTCCTTGTATCCTTGTTGTGTGTGTGTGTGTGTGTGTGTGGCAGACGGCAGAATCAACCAAGGAGCTGGAGCAGTACCACAGTGAAGCAAAGATCTGGCTGAAGCTCCTGGAGGAGGAAGTCAAACAGGGGGAAAACCTCAAGGAGGAGGACTTCCAGGAGGACAAGGTTTCATAAAGACACACACAAGAGGATAGCTGTTTTGACTTCATATTATGTGTACATGTAGAAACAATATGTGTCTGTGTGTGTGTGTGTGTATAGGACTATGAGGAAGGTGCAGTGAAGGAGCTACTGTTGAAAGGAGAGAGTCTACAGAAGAGGGTCTTGGATCAGGACAAGAGAGAGCAGATCAGACTGAAACATAACCAGCTCAACAGCAAGTACAACACTGTTAAGGTAACCTACACACATTAGCAGAATGAAACAGACCAGTTAGTCAAGAATAAGAAATAGGTGGAAGGTATTCTGAGAAGAAATCATGGCTTTAAGGCTGGTTAGACTGTGGGTCTGCACTTTATGCAGCAGTACAAGAAGGTACAGTCTAGCTGCCCAAATCAATACATTCAGCTGTCTTTAACAGCTGCACATTCCCCCAAAAGATTAATTAGGCCCAGTTGCGGTGTCCCAGTAAATCAGTTCTGTTAGACCAAATGAACATATTTAGAAGTCACCATCATGCCATCATTAGAGAAAGAGGTCCCTCTGTCATCGCCATTTACACATCACAACTCTATACCAATTGTTATCACCCTTACATTCAACCTTGGATATGGTGGCTTCACAAGGCAGCAGTTTTTTTCTGGCAGTGATTTTCCACCAAGTTATGGCTTTGTTGATATAAATGCACTTTGCATACATATTAACAGTATACAGTGCCTTGCGAAAGTATTCGGCCCCCTTGAACTTTGCGACCTTTTGCCACATTTCAGGCTTCAAACATAAAGATATAAAACTGTAATTTTTTGTGAAGAATCAACAACAAGTGGGACACAATCATGAAGTGGAACGAAATTTATTGGATATTTCAAACTTTTTTAACAAATAAAAAAACTGAAAAATTGGGCGTGCAAAATTATTCAACCCCCTTAAGTTAATACGTTGTAGCGCCACCTTTTGCTGCGATTACAGCTGTAAGTCACTTGGGGTATGTCTCTATCAGTTTTGCACATCGAGAGACTGAAATTTTTGCCCATGCCTCCTTGCAAAACAGCTCGAGCTCAGTGAGGTTGGATGGAGAGCGTTTGTGAACAGCAGTTGTCAGTTCTTTCCACAGATTCTCGATTGGATTCAGGTCTGGACTTTGACTTGGCCATTCTAACACCTGGATATGTTTATTTGTGAACCATTCCATTGTAGATTTTGCTTTATGTTTTGGATCATTGTCTTGTTGGAAGACAAATCTCCATCCCAGTCTCAGGTCTTTTGCAGACTCCATCAGGTTTCCTTCCAGAATGGTCCTGTATTTGGCTCCATCCATCTTCCCATCAATTTTAACCATCTTCCCTGTCCCTGCTGAAGAAAAGCAGGCCCAAAACATGATGCTGCCACCACCATGTTTGACAGTGGGGATGGTGTGTTCAGGGTGATGAGCTGTGTTGCTTTTACGCCAAACATAACGTTTTGCATTGTTGCCAAAAAGTTCGATTTTGGTTTCATCTGACCAGAGCACCTTCTTCCACATGTTTGGTGCGTCTCCCAGGTGGCTTGTGGCAAACTTTAAACGACACTTTTTATGGATATCTTTAAGAAATGGCTTTCTTCTTGCCACTCTTCCATAAAGGCCAGATTTGTGCAGTATACGACTGATTGTTGTCCTATGGACAGAGTCTCCCACCTCAGCTGTAGATCTCTGCAGTTCATCCAGAGTGATCATGGGCCTCTTGGCTGCATCTCTGATCAGTCTTCTCCTTGTATGAGCTGAAAGTTTAGAGGGACGGCCAGGTCTTGGTAGATTTGCAGTGGTCTGATACTCCTTCCATTTCAATATTATCACTTGCACAGTGCTCCTTGGGATGTTTAAAGCTTGGGAAATCTTTTTGTATCCAAATCCGGCTTTAAACTTCTCCACAACAGTATCTCGGACCTGCCTGGTGTGTTCCTTGTTCTTCATGATGCTCTCTGCGCTTTAAACAGACCTCTGAGACTATCACAGTGCAGGTGCATTTATACGGAGACTTGATTACACACAGGTGGATTCTATTTATCATCATTAGTCATTTAGGTCAACATTGGATCATTCAGAGATCCTCACTGAACTTCTGGAGAGAGTTTGCTGCACTGAAAGTAAAGGGGCTGAATAATTTTGCACGCCCAATTATTCAGTTTTTTATTTGTTAAAAAAGTTTGAAATATCCAATAAATTTCGTTCCACTTCATGATTGTGTCCCACTTGTTGTTGATTCTTCACAAAAAATTACAGTTTTATATCTTTATGTTTGAAGCCTGAAATGTGGCAAAAGGTCGCAAAGTTCAAGGGGGCCGAATACTTTCGCAAGGCACTGTAAAAATTACTGCAGGTAGTGCAATGTAGGCCTAACTTCACAAAGGTTTATTCAGCTACTGTACAATGCTGCCACATCAGATTTCATGACATGTCATTGCAATGGTCCAGCACATTCCTATGTTTACACCTCTGCATGTGTGTGTATAGGACCTGCGTGTGCTGAGGAAGAGAAAAGCTTTGGCTATTGCTCCCCAGTGGTACCAGTACAGGAGGATGTCACATGACCTACTAGCCTGGTTGGACGACATCCAACGCAGCATGGATCAACTACCTCACCCCCCAGAGGGAGAGAGAGTTAAGGTAACAAGACATATATGCACATACACCTGCAGAAAATTAAGAATACTTTCTTAAAGTCCTTGTCACACATTAGGAAGTAACCATGAAGCTTCATCGTGCTCCAGCTCTTCATCTGACAAATTGTCTCACACTTTCTTTCTCATTCATTTTGCTGGTACATGTGAATCTTTTTTCTTTCCTTTGTTTCTTACCCGTCTCATCTCCAAGGGGCTGCTGTCAAGGCTTTTGCGACATTATTCACTTGTGAAGAGGACTTTTTGAATAACTGTTTCAAAAAATTCTTGTCATATTAGAGTAATAACTGCAGATTAATGGCCGACTGCAGCTTTTATCAAGGATCTGATTTTGTAATTGAACCAGAGTTTGAAAAAAAGGCTAAATAAGCTTTAAAACACCAGTAGATAATTAGTAAATCATTTCTGAATCAGCAATATAATTATTTAATTCATGTACCACTGAGTTTCAGTGCTTCTCAGTGCATAAACCAGTTGTTTTACTAGCAGTTTTCTATTAAAGCAGATGGCAGAGTGAATAAAACTGGGAAATAAAGGTAGTGGAAAACTAATTTCTAGTAGGATTTTTGGGCAAGACAGAACACCTTTTAGGAGGTAATGTGAAAGGAGTCATTGTGGAAGTCAAGAAGGCTGTAATAATTGAATTTTACTTTACTGTGAAATTTAACCACTATCAAATATAGTACTAAATGTAATTATACAATTGGAAAATGTAACTTTGGGAAATGTTTATTGGGTTTCATAAATTCAAATAGAAGAAATAATATTTTTTATGCTTTTACAAATAAGCAATGAAGCACACCTCTACTCCGTTTTAAACACTCTTACTTACTTAGTCTTCTATGACAAGTAGTTTATTATGGCTACCTTTCGTCAATGATAGCAAACATTAGATTTCCGACATTAAGCCAGTTTGCTGACTTAGTTGATCATCTTTACTTTACTTTTACTTAAGTAACATTTTGAATGCAGGACTTTGACTTAGAGTATTTTTATATTGTTGTATTGCTACTTTTACTAAAGTAAAGGATCAGAGTACTTCTTCCACCACTGGTTCTAAATGTACCTTAAAGGGACCCCAAGGTAACTGTGATTACTGAGAGAACTCCAATAGTCTCCAGTGAGTGCAACGGTGTTTGTGTGTCCCAACGCCTCCTCCACTTTATATTGGTTATAGTGGTGGCTCTCCAAGGCAATTCATATATGCAGTCTCTGGATGTGATGTGGATTGTCGTCGTGCATTAGAAAAATTTGTTGTGTTAAAAGGAATTTGTGCTAACTTGTTATTATGGCTATATATATATATATATATACACACACACACACACACTGTATATACATATAACAATATTGCTTTATATGGTCAATATCCTTGCCCGGGTCCACGTCAGATGGACCGTCAGTTCAGTGGCGGTTCTACACTGAATTACTCCCTGGGCAAGAACCCCCTCAACTCTCAACTCAACTTTATTTATATAGCGCTTTACCACAGCACAGCTGACCAAAGCGCTTAACATACCATACACATCTAAAATCATCACATAAAAAACTATAAACAATAAAACAAACTAACACTACAGACAGAGTCTCATTCCTGGCCAAACGCCAATGAGTACAAGTAGGTCTTCAAATAAGACTTAAAAGTAGACAGCGAGGGGGCCTGTCTTATATAAAAAGGCAAAGCATTCCACAGGTTTGGACCTACCACAGCGAAGGCTCTACCCCCCTAGTTTTCTGCCTTGCCCTCGGTGCCTCCAGAAGAAGCTGATCAGCTGATCTAAGGCACCGCAACAGATTATACGGACGCAAAAGTTCACTGTCACTGTCTGTTTAACCTCTGACCTACAACAGGACTCACACTGGTCCCAATCTGACCCCCCGAAGGGCACACACAAGCTTTACTGGCTCACATAGTTGTGTGTGTAAATGATGGTACAGGCAGGATGAGTCTGGCTCCGCTGTCGCACACCTACAACTATTTTGATACAAACAATTATTACTTATAAAATGACAGCATTACATTGTGTTATTATAACTTGACTACAGC
>NW_018128043.1:422764-423390 GCF_001952655.1 Monopterus albus
TCAGTTTTGAAAAGCTCCTCTCTGCTTGAGCCACAGTGACTGGCAGAGTAAGTGCAATCCTGAGAGCAGTCCAAAAGTTAGGGTAGATCTCTGATAGATCCTTATCTTGCAGAAAAGTGATGAGCTCAAGGAGGCTCATGGTTTTTGATGGCAGGTGAGGGAAGTTCTTCATTTCCTGCACAAGCTCTCTACTGTCCAAATCAGAGTGCCCTTCAAAGTGCAGTGTTGTGCCTGTTGCATTGCTTTGCCAGCTCCTCATCTGCAAGACTTGGGAAATTTGTCAAAACCCCAAATTTGTTTTCCACATTTTGCAATGTAGTAAACCTCTCCCTGATGGCTGACATGGCTGCATCAACAACAACATTGAAGAATCCAACCTCCAACTTCCTAAGGGCATCACTGAAAGGCTCATCATGTGATTCATATGAGAAGTGGCGGTTTGTGGACCTCAGCCTTTTTTGTTTCAAAACAGCCTCCACATTAATTTCTTCACAAATGTCTTTGGCCGCCATCTGTGCAGTCACAAAGCTACTTGCCCTGTAGCTCTGGAGACCTCGCTCAGTCTTCTTCAAAAGACGCACAGCTAGGTCCACATGCATATTTGGAGACTGCATAAGTTTGCTGAC